>NC_134802.1:37943125-37950625 GCF_046742065.1 Oratosquilla oratoria
TTTTTTTTTTTTTTTTTTTTTTTTTTTTTTTTTTTTTTTTTTTTTTTTTTTTTTTTTTTTTTTAGATATGTTCCATTTCTCTTTCATCTTTGTTTCATCATTTGAAATTTTTTCCCAGTTCGCGTTTTGAATTTTTTTCTAAGTTTTACGAAGTCAGTTTTGTTGTACATCAATCTTCCTTCTCTGTGTTTTTCATTTCTTCTCACATAATTTTGTTCCTTAAGTTCGAACTCTATTAGTATGTGGTCACTCTTCCCAATTGGTGTCTTATAATTCATTTTGTCCATGATTTCAGGCTCAGAAGTGAATATCAAGTCTAGTCTCGATGGTTCTTCATTGTTTCTGTGTCTAGTGTTTTCCTTGACCCATTGAGTCAATGTATAGTCAATGGTCAAATCCAGTAGAATGGTGCTCCAGACTTCCTCTCCACCTTTTATTGTCATTTCTTCCCAATTTATTTACTTTTCGTTAAAGTCACCCATAATTACTATGTTTCTTCCTTCTTCCAGTATCTCAGATAATTCATTATTTGTGTTTTCCAGTAATTTTGAGTGATCATTATCAGATCAAGCCTTTGTTTTTGGGAGCATATATACTACTATAAAGTTTCTGCTTTTCATAATGCTATTTTCAACTTTAATTGTAATCATTTCCACATTTCTTTACCTTCTGTTATCTTTATCACACTTAAGTCCTTTCCAGTCAATAACATGATTCCTCCTCCCTGTTTATCTGTTCTATTTTTCGACCAATGGTTGTATAAACCTTGTCCCACCATATTTGATGATATAGTACCTTTCAATTTTGTCTCCACATTTCCCATTATGTCTGGTTTCTCTATTGACAGATTGTCGTTTAATCCATTTATTCCAGAAATCATACCGTCCAAATTTGTGTATAGCACTTTTAATTTTTTTCTTTTCTTCTCTTTTTTGGTTATGTTTCCATTCTTCTGATGTACCATTTTCTTAGTCTCAGATCCAGTACTCTCCAAAAAAAGAAATAATAATAATTTTTTCAGTCTCCGATCTTCTCTCGTTTTTTCTTAGCATCATTTCTTAGTGCCCTATCTTTATCTTTTTCTTCATCGTTCATTTCCTTTTTTATCAACACATTTTTGTAATTTCCACTGTTTACTAGTTTTACCGCTTTTGATATTATCTCTTAAGCTATCATTTGAGTCCTTAGTTTGATTTTCATTGGCCTATAGTTTTTTTCTTTAGAGTATGTATCCATCCTATTTACGTCGTCGATTTCCTTCTTTAATTCTTGACCCTCGTCCTGAACCGTTTCCAGTATTTCCTTTGTAATTTCTTTCTCTTCTTTTTCTCCTTGGTATTTGTGTACATTATGTTTTTCTTTGATACCGTAAACCACAATTCATTTATTTTTATCCACTGTGTCTCTCACCCAGTTTTCTTTTCTTTGATTACCTTAATTACTGTTTCCTTTGCATTATCTTCTACCTGTTGTTGTACTATTTCTTTGAAAGATTTTTTTTTTCTTCTTCTTTTTTTTTTTTTTTTTTTTTTACGTTCCCAATTCCATTGATTTTTTATTTCAATGAGATCTGTATCGTTGACTCTCTCAT
This sequence comes from Oratosquilla oratoria, assembly GCF_046742065.1. Classification (NCBI taxonomy): domain Eukaryota; kingdom Metazoa; phylum Arthropoda; class Malacostraca; order Stomatopoda; family Squillidae; genus Oratosquilla; species Oratosquilla oratoria. The sequence continues at coordinate 37,944,717 of NC_134802.1, forward strand.
CTTTTTGGTCACTGCTTGTACTTGTTTTTTTACCTCTTTCTTTAGTTCTTCGCATTTGTTTCTATCCTCATTTTCCTTTCTTTCATTTTCTCTTTTAATCCTACTTAGTTCACTTTTTAGATAATTTAACACTCTGATTATCTCGTCGTTAGTTCTGCGTAAGTTTGACATCTCTATTTGCAAAGCTCTATGATCTATTTTTAAATCAATTAATTCATCTACCAAGTCGTTGATGCCTCGATTCCTTAGTGCCCTGCAAACCCTAGTTTCTCTTTCCGTATCCATAATTATTTCTATTGCTCCCCTTTCCCTCTAAAATCCAGAAAAAAATTACTTTCATACCTCTAAGTCGACTTCGGAGTGACGCTTATACACATTCTCTTTGGGATCACTCCCAGTGGTGATTCCATTCTACTCATATATAATCCTTTCTTTGTTGGTTCTTTATTTTTTCTTTTCTTCTTTACTTTCCTCCATTTTGTGCTAAAAGCTATATTTTTTCAAATACTGGATTAGATACCTTACCGGTCACTCGAGAGCACAACCCTACATCCCGAAAAACAACAAGAATTTTTTCCTAATTCAAACAACAAAGCACTAAGTCGGAGCTCAATCGCTGGACCTCTTTCCTCTCCGACGACGTGTGTGTGTGTGTGTGTGTGTGTGTGTGTGTGTGTGTGTGTGTGTGTGTGTGTGTGTGTGTGTGTGTGTGTGTGTGTGTGTGTGTGTGTGTGTGTGTGTGTGGGTGTGTGTGTGTGTGTCTGTGTGTGTGTGTGTGTGTGTGTGTGTACGAGTATATATGTATATAAATATGTATATCATATATATATATATATATATATATATATATATATATATATATATATATATATTACTCTCTTACTCTTACTCTGTTGGTTGTCAGGCCGGACGGCCCTTCACCGCTTTCACTATGCCTCTCCAGATGGTTCTGTCCTCTGGCAATTCCTTCCAGTCCTCTCTTGGTGCCACCCTCTCCACGTCCTTCTTTACTCCATCCATCCATCTGTACCTGGGTCTCCCTACTGGTCGTCTGCCCTCCACTCTTCCTTCCATCACCTTCTTTGGTAGTTTGTCTCCCTCCATTCGCACGCAGTGTCCAGCCCACCTTGCTATTCTTCCCCGTATTTCATCCTGAATTTACGGTTGCCGAGTCTGATCTCTAATTTCCCTGTTATGTCTTCGTCTCCATTTCCTTTCTTCTTCATCATATACTGGGCCGAGGATTCTTCTCAGGATATTGTTATATGCTCTTATCTTAGTTCTTCTGCTGATGGTCCGACTCTTCATTACAGATGCCAGGGCATGGTAACATCTGTTTCCTACAGCTATTCGTTCGTTTATTTCCATGTCCAATTCATTTCTCTCACTGACAATGGATCCCAGGTACTTGAACTTATCCACTTTCTTCACCCTTAGTGATCCAACTTGCTCTTCTCCTGGTGTATAAATCCCATTTCTACTTAGTTTCATAATTTCCGTTTTCTGCTCATTGCATTTTAGGCCTATCTGTTCTGCTGTTCTCTGGAATACTGTAAAGATCTCGTTAATTTCCTCCACAGTCTCGGCCACCACATCCACATCATCGGCATAAGCGAGGTGGGTTATCTGACCATTGGATAACTTAGCTCCACCTGGATGGTTGGTAATCCGCCTGACTGCTTTCTCCAGTGCAAGATTAAACAGCAAAGGAGACAGCACACATCCCTGCCTAAGGCCACTGTGTATATTGAAACTTTCTGTATCTTTCCTTCCAACTCTTACTGAACATCTGCTTCCTATGTAGCACGTTTTAATGAGGGATATCAATTTAGCTGGAATATTCAGTTCTGCCATTATGTGCCACATTGATGGTCTGTGCACACTATCATATGCTTGTTTGAAATCTACAGATAGATGGTATAGGGTCTTATCATATTCGTAATATTTCACCAGTAGTTGGCGGACTGTGTGAATATGATCCGTAGTTGATCTGTTTCGCCTAAATCTACACTGATATTCCCCCAACTCCTGTTCTGTGTATTGTTTAAGTCGTTTTATTAGAATTCTTGTGTATACTTTGTATAACACATATAATAGGTTTATCCATCTATAATTGGCACACTCTAGTTTGCTTCCTTTCTTATAAATTGGAATAATAACACAGGGGAACACTTTTTCAGTAACTTTGAGTTGCATTGGATATTTTAACGGATTTTGAAAGAGTTTTAGGCGCTGATTTCAAATCTGAAATTAGTTTTTCTCGAACATAGCTCTAGTTCGTAAGCAAATTGAGGTTAATGAAATTGAACAACAGGGAACTTGCGTACACCCTGTATCAGCATTTTAACGTCCATATATATAGATAGCTTCTAATATTTTGATCATTCTTCTTTTGTTTCAGTTCAAAACATGGCTTCCAGAATGAGACATCATTGCAGAAACAAGCCTGATGCCTTCTGCTACATATGTGCGATGCTACCACACTCAATCGTCAGAGACGTAACATATCCTCGTTCGTCAAGCGTGTCCTACAATGCCATATTTTGAAGTTCATCTTGGTGATCAAGACAAGCAATGGCTCCTCATGTTGGGTGTGCCACAATGTTGAGAAATGCTTCGAGACTGGACCAAAGAAAACGCAAAGGTCTGCCTTTTGGAGTTCCAATGATTTGGCGCGAACCCACCAACCATGTAACTGACTGTTATATTTCTGCATGGTAACACAACGGGTGTTGGAAGTAAAAACCGACAAAAGATTACGTAATCCGAACATTCCCCCTCAGCTATTCGGCCTGTTCCGCACTCTGAAAAGTACCTGTTCCAGTTTTCAAAGGCTTCATTGGACGATAAAGACATTGGAACATGATACAAGCCAGCAAGACAGTTGTGACAGTGAATGGTCAGAAAAGTGGTTCACAATCGGAGGACTGTTCTTTCAGACACTGAACCTTTCCCCGTCCCCTAAGCCTCTTCCCCAGGCTGAACTGAATGATTTAGTGCGCGGGATTTAGGTCTTTCAAAGAAAGCAGCAGAGCAGATTGGCATATCAAGATTACAAGGCAGAAATCTTGTTGATCACTCTGTTAAAGTATCAAATTTCAGAAAGCGTGACCAGCTTTTTGTGACCAATTCTTTTCAAAAGACAGACAGTTTGTTTACTGCCATGAACATCCCAGGGCTTCTCAAAAGAACTGGGTGTATACCTTACTATAGTCCTGCTGAATGGAGACGCATTTTTAGACAGTTCAAAACGCAGTCTAAAGTGTGTTCTTTTACATAATGGCAAATGTTTATGGAGCAGTACCCTGTCGGTCACTTCAGTGCATTTGCGGAAGACTATGATGATATGAGAATGGTCATGGACTTATAAAGTATCATGAGCACAATTGGAATAATTTGTGTAGACTTAAGAGATGGTCAACTTTCATCTTGGACAACAGAAAGGTTTCACCAAGTTTCCCATGTTTCCTCTGTATGTGGGACAGCCGAGCACGAACCCAGACATTGGGTCCAGAAGACTGCCTATTCGTGACACCCTTGAAGCAGGCATGCCAAATATCATACAAGACCCAATTGTAAACAGAGATAAGAATCATCTTTTCCTCCTCTTCACATCAAATTAGGTTTGATGAAACATTTGCCCAAGCAGCTGGAAACCGAAGGTGAATGTTTCCAACACATCAGCACACAGCTTTACCAGGTTATCAGTTGAGAAGATCAAAGCAGGCGTGTTTGATGGCCCACAGATTCGAACCCTAATTCGTGATGATCAGTTTGTTGCTAGAGATGACCGCTTTAGAAAGGGCTGCATTGTTATCCTTTGTGGCAGTCGTTATCAGAACTTCCTTGGAAACATAAGGCGGAGAACTACAGTGAACTTGTGAACAGAATGCTCCTCGCTTTTCGTGATCTCGGGTGCAAGATAGATCAATCAAGCTTCATTTTTTGAACAGCCACCTTGATCAGTTCCCTGACAACCTGGGGCTGTGAGTTGACGAACAAGGAGAACGATTCCACCAAGACCTAAAGATCATGGCAAAACGCTACCAAGGGCGCTGGGACAAAAGTATGATGGCTGACTACTGCTGGAGCATTAAACGAAATTGCCCAGATGAAATGTACAAACGCAAAAGTTACAAACGCAAATTCCTGCCTGAAAAAAATACACAAAGAAATTGATAAGCTTCCATAAGATGTTGTGATGTTCAGAAGGATGCTAATCTAAAACTTTGCGATAGATGTTCTGTTAATGTTCTGTTTCTTTTGCCTTAATAAATGTACACGAAATGGCTTTCATACTGTTTTAAGATTCAAGTGAACAAAAGAATTGTGGCTGATATTGCAATTTCCTATAATAACGAAAATTTTAAAAATAAATAAGAATGTCAAATTGCATAAAATCTGTAGCTTGCAGACAAAACCCGACTTCAGATTTGAAATCAGCACACTCAAGTTGACTATAGAAAAGTCTTTTTTTAAATGCAACAAAATGAGTGTTCTCCATTTTGTTGGTAATTTTTCCTTATTCCATATTTCTTTTATTAATCTATAAATATATATATATATATATATATATATATATATATATATATATACGCATATGTATATGTATATATATATGTTTCATTAAAAGTGATAGACAATTCAGCATGCTGAATTTTCTTAAGGATATTCTCCTTAGTACGCAAGATAGACTTATTCTCTCTTGCAAGATGTGAGATGATTTCTCCATAGGAGGTCATCTGGGCTGCCATATCGCGATTTCGAGTTACAGTGACTCTTCTTCAGTGACAAGGAAGTGGATCTTGTCTTCACGGTGGGAGAGATCAGAATGTTGGCTTGTGGTGATCTGGCCGGTATTTAAGGCGTGCTTGTGTCGTCTGTCTCGTTTCTCTTAGTCTCAGCTTGGCTGGTACTAGAGGCTGTGTTCCTTCTAATGCTTGGTAGTGCTTGCAGGTCTGATGATTGTATGTTGAGATTGGGGTTTAATTCTTTAATATATAAGGCTTCAAGTATGGGGAGGCGGCGTATGTCCGGGCATGTTGTGATGATCTCTGTGTTCTCTGTGAGCATTTGTCTCGTTATGTTCTCGTGATGTTCCTGGCGTAAGTGGGTTTTTGAGGCTCCAGACGAAAGGTGGTAAACTAAGAACGTCTGATCAACTTCATAGTCGTCATGCCAAACATATATGTACATATAGATATATTACTGATATATATATATATTATATAAAAATATATATACTATATAATACTAAACAGGAGTATATGTATGTGTATACGCATATATATATATTATATAAGATATATAGATATATATCTATATTGATATATATATATAATAAAATATAATATAAATTTACGTAAACAACCTCGGTTCTCGAACGTCTCTGAACTCGAACAAATCGGTTTTCGAACGAAAAATTCGAGCTGGAAATACCTCTGTTTTCGAATAAAGTTACGGATCTCGAACGACGCTGACACGTGGCCGCTGACGAAACGTAAACAGTTCTCTGTTGACTGCTGAGCTGAATAGTTGTGCTGTGCTTTCATTATTAGTTTTATTGCATTCAGCATTTATTTTTCCTTCACTAGCCCTTAGTCATGGCTTTAAAGAAAGCAAAAAGTTATACTGGTCAAGAAATAAAAAACCAATCGAAGTGAATAAAGAAATTATCGCAAAACTCGAAAATGGTGTTCGTGTATCTGATCTTGCTGTGCAGTAAGGTATGGCAAAGTCTACAATTTGCACTATTCTCAAGATTAAAGAAGTTGTAAAGTCGGCTGATGTTACAAAAGGAGTGACCGTCATTAGTAAACAAAGACCGCAAATACTCGAGAAATGCGAAAAAGTTGTTGCTTGTTTATATAAATGAGAAAAACAGCAGGTGATAATATCCCTGAAGCATT
>NC_134802.1:37955625-37968125 GCF_046742065.1 Oratosquilla oratoria
TTTTTCTTCTTCTTCTTCGTTTCTTCTTTTTCTTCTTCTTCTTCTTCTTCTTCTTCTTCTTCTTCTTCTTTTTCTTCTTCTTATCTTCTTTTTCTTTTCTTTTTTTTTCTTTCTTCTTCTTTTCTACTTCTTCTTCTTTTTCTTCTTCTTCTTCGTTTCTTCTTTTTCTTCTTCTCCTTCTATTTCTTTCTTTTTTCTTTTCTTTTAATTCTCCTTCTCCTCATCCTCTTCTTCTTCGTTTCTTCTCCTTCTCTTCTTCTTTTTCTTCTTTTTCTTCCTCTTCTTCGTCTTCTTCTTCTTCTTTTCGTTATTCTTTATCTTCCCCCCTCTCTTTTTCTATTCTTTTACTTTCTTTTCTTGGTGCCTCATCTTTCTTCTTCCAAAGGGAAAATATATGTGACATCGAAGAAAAGGCGCCAGTCCTGGGAATCATTGTGTCGAGTGGAGAGATTGGTAAATAGTCTTGGTAGGACTGAACGACACGAAGTTTCCTCTGTTTAAGTCAATTATAGTAGAGAGGTCAGAAACCAGATATTCTCCTCAAACCCTTCTGTAATATTAGATCCCAAATTGAGAAAGTCGTCTGAAGAATGATGCAGATAAATGTAGCGCCATCAGTATAAGAATGTAAAAGTGTGAGGTGGACTTGACAATTTAGGAATATAAAGAAAACGGATGAGGTAAACACGATCTTTGTAAAGCTACTGAGGTTGTGGGTATGGGAGAAGAGTAGTGAGGACGGACCCTTTATAGAAACAGTCTAATTGCCAACGAGCGCTTTTGAAGGATAGCTATTTGGTAATGAATAGTTGCTCAGGAGGCAGAATAGATTGGACCCAGGGAGAACGAAGGAAGGTCACTTTAGCCTAATGACGGTTAAGAAGGGTATTTCTTCACTTTCCTTGCATGGGATGTCTTCTGATAGACTCGAGACTCGTCGGCAATTACCAATCGCATACACAAGAGCAGTGTCCACCCACACAGAAGGCTAAAGAAGAAAATCAGAATCGATGGAACAGAAATAGTAATGTGTGTAAGGGTAGTTTAGACATCTGAGATTTGTTGCAGAGTATAGAATGTTTTTGATAAGTCTAATATACTATAGAAGGACAAATCTCTCCAAAATTCATTAAAAGATGACCAAAGGTCTAAGAGTACACGTCAGAAGATATCCAGTCATTGTTCTTCGTAGATTTGAGGTCATGAACGAAGCGATGTTTCATCGTCTTCCTAATGGTGGCAGATAAGAAAAAAAATAGATAGAAAATAATACTATAAAACGATAGCTTGAATAAGCAGGAAGGTAAAAACTATAGAACTATAGCTAGCAAGAAGGTAAAAATATGAATTTATAGCTAGCAGAAAGGTAAATCTATAGTACTATAGCTTGAATAAGCAGGAAGGCAAAACTATAGAACTATAGCTTGGATAAACTGGAAAGTAAAACTATAGAACTATAGCATGGGTAAGAATGAAAGTAAAATTATAGAATTGTAGTTTGAATAAACAGATGGTAAAACCTAAAGAGTTATAGTTTGAATAATTAAGAAGATAAAATTATATAACTATAGCTTGAATAAGTAGGAAGACAAAAATATGAGATTATAGCTGGAAAAAGCAGGGGTGTAGAACTAAAGAACTATTGCTTGGATAAGTAGGAAGGTAAATCTATAGAGCTACAATTTGAATAGGCAGGGAGGTTAAAACTATAAAACTATAGCATGTGTAAGTAGGAAGGTAGATTTATGGAACTATAGTTTGAATAAGCAAGAAGATAAAACTATAGAACTATAACTTCAGTAAACAGGAAGGTAGAATTATAGAACTATAGTTGAGTAAGTAGGAATGTAAGATTATAGAAATATAGCTTGAATAAGTAGGAAGATAAAATATAGAACTATAGTTTGAGAATCAAGTGACAGCCGTTCTTTGGAGTAGATGTAATGTAGCGACGTGTTCATCGTTAACGGTAGGAGCAGACAAAATGTATTTAGCAACCTTCTCAGTTAAGAGCCTTTAGTAACCTGTGTACCAAGTATGTCACAAAGTTGAACCCAAAGGGTAAATGCTAACCCAGTGCGAAAAGAAGTAAGGACTGACCTCAAAGAAAAGAAACGAGGGAACACTGTAAATATAATGTCATCATGAGCTGTATTTTATTAGCGCTTCTATACTTATGCACATGTAAATGTTGGTATAGTAATCTTTAATGTATACCATGGTTAGTTTCTTGCCTCTGAGCATACGTTGATCAACCCAGGGAGGAATCATAACGCTGCTAATGATGGCAATTATGAGGGGTCAGTTTAAGTGTTGTATAAAGATTTCTTTCTTTCTTTCTTTCTTGGAAAAGATAATTAGTGTCTATTCATCCCACGTAAAAAATGTTCAGAGAGAAATGAAAGATACATTCTGCCACAAGAATTTTAATTGATCCAAAGAGGAGTAACCGCATGTACAATTATCCCCTCAGCTCCGGCATAAGACAACAGGATAGATCTTGTTCCTGTGAATCAAAACACGATATGTAATACAGACTTACTGGAAAATATGAACACATGTACACAATTACACACGCCTACACATACACAACCACCCCATTGTCGTTGCCGTTATTGTGAGAAAATTCTTTTTCACTCATTCGTAAGGGTTATTTTTAGATTATCTGATGCTAGCCTTGATAAAATACGTAAATAAACTTGAGCCTTCTAAAGGGACCTTTAAGGAGTATCACTTCATTGTCCAACAAAGACAAATCATTTCAAATTAAAGAGTCATTGTGGAGTCCAGAGACATAGAGACTTCCTCTTTATCCTCCTCTTCTTCCTCGTCTTTCTTCTCTTATTCTTCCTCCTCCTTTGAGAGAGGAACGAGAGTCTGAAGTTATGTTGTAGATCGTTTCTGTAGTTAGGTCACAATAGGTTGAATGTCTGCAGAAGACCCATTGGTTAATAGCAAGATCAGATACATAAGATAAACAAACCCACTTATGGTATACGCAAATAAACACGTTGAATAGCAACCTTGAATTGAATAAGGTCGTTTGCAATGAAAATAAATTTGTAAGCTTCGTTACTGGATTTACACTGCACCAATGAACAGAATTTCATAATCACAAGTTATGTATGATGAAATTAGTGCTCATTAAGAGAAGCGTCTATGAGCAGGCTTCGAAATGCTAGACACGTCTACAGGGTACAACCAACTCAGTGTAAAAAACAAATAAAACGCATGACTAAACATAATAGAAAAACGTTGACGTTCGAAATATTTTCCAACTGTCCAATGCTCTCCGCTCCACAGATGAATTTGTAGATCTCCTTCAGAAACACCAATCCCTCAAGGAATCTTGGCCGTCCCTTGATGTAGAAAGTTTATTTTCGAACCGTCAACGTAGAAGAACGCCATTAAGATAATTTTACAGAAATGTCTTCAATCATGCTAGTCTGCCTCCTCCGAAGATACCACCGCCTCACTCTAGAAAATATGCTACGGACTTGTACCAAAACATGTTCCTTTTAGATGCCCTTCCAGGCAAAATTTATTTCCCAAACAGATGGCGTTGCTATGGGTAGTCCCTTAGGCGTACTATTTGCTCAGGCCTACAATGTGCCATCTTGAAAACCACGTCCTCAGCACTTTAAGCCAGAAACCCAATATGTACCTTAGATACATTGGCGACATCTTCGTAGATATTGAAGGAGAGGAACAATTAGAATGCCTTAAAAACAAAATGGAAGAAAACTCATGCCTTAACTTTTACCGTAGGGAAGAGTATTAGATAACAGAATTCCCTTTCTAAAGGATGTGTATGGGTAGATGGCTCAGAAGTGCATTCATCACTAGTGTATACAGAAAACCAAGCAACTCAGGAAGATGTCTGAATGGATCGAGTGGAATGCCCTTCCAAATAAAAAATTGAGCGTGGTACGTGCATTATGGGGTCACAAGAGCCTTTAAAAATTTCTTCTATTGGCTCTCTCTCCACCAAGAACTAAATAGAGTGAAACAAATCCTGTAACTAATAATGGATTCACATGACAGACCCATCGACAAAGATATTAAAAATTATATGGAAAAAGCCAATAGCAACAATATCTTGGTAGAATAATAAGGTGAAATAAATTAATTTTTTTTTACCAAAATACAATGTCACCTGCTCACAAAACAGATGAAAAAGTACTAAAACACATAATATACAAGAAACTGTAAACCCAAAAACAGAGGATAAACTTAATTTAATTATTTATTATCGCAATCCGAAAACTTACGTCTCTTGTTATGAAAAATAATATGACAGCCACTAGAGACCAAATTAAAACAAGACCACGTTGTGTATAAGTACTCATGCAATCTTAACAAAGACGGTGTGCTTTTGCAACGAAGAGTACATAGGCCCACACAACGCAAACATTAACACAAAGACTGACATTTCACATGCAAGAACGGCGCTAATCAAAAAATCACATCACAAAAACAGCACAACACTATCATATCACGAGACCAATTAAACGAAAACACAGTCATAATTTCAAAGACAACGACAAAAGAAAATTAAAATGTTTGGAGGCGAGTTTTGATCCAAAAACCATATGCCAAATATCAACATACAGCAAAATATTTGCGGACATTTTGAACTTTTAGGGGCATCCCACGTCGGGCCACCAAGATGAAAATTCCGGCAGCACACATGCACGCACCACCATCTCTCCTAGTAGATTTCACATTTTGTAACTTTTTGTATTGATAAGCATGTATGCATCTTTAGAAAATAAAATTTACCAGAAGATGCCTAAGGTATAGGCGAAACGTCGTTTAAGTTCTAGTTTATTTTATTTCCACAATGGACTCCATTGAAAAAAATAAAATTTATCATTTACAAGTTCTAAGAAGAGAATTATTAGTAGAAATGAAAAGTGTTAAGAAAAAGATCACGAACGCTGAGTATGCAGTGATTTTCAATAATAGAAAAATACACATATATATATATATATATATATTTATATATATATATATATATACATATATATATATATATACATATATATGGCCTTCTGATAGAATTCTACTACATCTAGAAAATTGTTTAGTTCCTTTATAGAAACTCTGAATCAGTGTTTTGGTCAAGATCCAATCTCAGTTCTGTAACCGAGAGCCAGCCAGTGGGACAGCACACTCTGTATTTGTCTTCATGATGAAGGAATATCTGCCTTTGATAAGATACCATGGTCGTATGCATGTTAACAATAAGAAATAAGATATTGCATCGCGTTTTACTGACTAGAAACCCGCATCCCCACAGTGGTTGGCAATGATCCCTAACTGCTATATCTCCATGGAAACCAAACCCAAATTACTGTGTAACTGTGTGGGTGGGTGTAAGGATCTTGGCTGGAAGGCAAACGCTGCAGGTGAACAGGTTTTTATTTAGATTTAAAGTTGGGCGCCAATAGTAATATGACTCGCTCTAGTTGCGAGAAAGGGGAGGGAGATGGTGAGGGAGGTGACAACTCTCTTTCAAGTCGTGTTCCAAGGTGGTCTGCCAGCGAGGGAGGGAGAAGGAGGGAAGGTGACGGAGAGAGTTAGCTAGGCTTGAAGTGTGATGCTCCTAGGCGATCTGCTTCTTCGGCAGCTCTGTCCAGCTTATAAACCCGGCTCAGGTCATGAACTGTGCCCTTGATTGGCTCAAGGGCAAAGTGTCGATGTCTGGTAAGCCAGATGCAATACGTTCTCTGACCGCTTACATAACTAGAATGGAATGTATGGAGCTGATACTGCACGTGAATTCCTCAAAGAACCGTTGTCCGTCCCGACGCAGCCAGCCAAAGTGCAGGTTGGTCATCGTGGGAGCCGACAGGGTCCGTTCCTAGGCTAGTGACCTAGCGAGAATGGAATATAGACGGAGATGGGTACTGCACGTGCGTTCCTTAAGGAAGCTTTGTCCCACCTGCTGACCTCAAGGAAGCTTTGTTTGAGCCGACGCAGCCGAGTAGGAGCAAGTGGTTCCTTTGGGAGTTCGTGGGTCAAGGGGCCGTGAGATGGGGCGAGAATTACTGCTTCACAGTACATTTATCAGCGTGGGGATCATTCGCCAAGAGTTGAACACACTGTATTTTTTGGATTTGTTCAAGCAAACCCAAACAAACGTGAAACTCAATATGTGGTTGCGTTTACCACGGTGGAAGTTGTTCCCCATGGTTTTCAGAAAGAACCTACAACATAACTGCAGATTCTCGTTTCTCTCTCAAAGGAGGAAGATGAGGAAAAGGAGGAGGAGGAGGAGAGAAAGAAGAGGAGGAGGAGGAGGAGGAGGACAAAGACCAAGACAATATACTCGTGAAGTACATCACAAGCGTGGAAAGGTTGCCAGCCCTGGGCTTTCGTAGTCGTTTAAACAAACCCGAGGGACTGTGAAAACAGTGGCATGAAGCGACAACGCTGAAACTCAGTCGAGCAGAACCTCCAACTCAAGTCCAATTATGGAGGCGGACGAGGTCAAGAGCTGGTCGAGGCTGAGGTGAAGAGAGTTCTTGAGGAAGAGGTGGAGGAGGAAGGAGAAAAGAGAAGAAGTGGAGGAGGAGAAGTGGGTAACAATAATGGGAACAAGAAAGAAAGACCGAGGAGGAAGAGGAGAAGGAGGAAGAGGAGAGGAAGTAGAAAAGAAGTAGGACGAGGAGGGAAGGTGAAGAAGGACGAGGAGAAGGAAGAAAATAAGAAAAGAGACAGGGCGAGAAGGTGAAGTAGGACGAGTAGGAGGAGGAGATAGAAGAAGAAGAAGAAGAAGATGAAGAGAAACAAGACGAGGAATAGGAGGACTAGGAGAACGAGGAGGACAAAGACAAGAAATCCTACATTTTCTAGATTTCTAAACATTTTTGTTCAAGTTAGAAATCCTTATTTTAGAGATGACTGATTAGAAAAACATGTGTGTTGTGATAACGAAAAACACGCAAACAAACAAAAAAAGAACAAATAAACAAAGTTAAGTTTCCAAGGTGTTGTTAATCTACATAAAGAAAGCAATAAAAATTGTTAAACTTTTGAACCCTGTTATAGAACACTAGGTTGAAGAGGACAGTTCTTAGACCGTGCCGTGGGCTACTGGTCAGAGCCAGAATAAAAACTATAAAGAGGTTACCAGCCCTCGTTGGTTTCAACCACCCGTAACCACAACCACCAATAGTATTATCATTATCATTATCATCATAAACATCATCACCACATTCACAGCAACAGAACCATCACCATTTTGTTATCATCATCATCATCATCACCGTCATCGTCGTCACCGTCACCATTCATCATTCACCATCATTACTATACATTGTCACCATCACCACTATTCACCCTTCACCACCATTCTTCATCACCATCATTCACCATCACACGGGTAAATAGGAGTTGCGATAGTGGAAAATGGTGAAATGATGATGATGGAAATGAAACGAAGTCACTGACAGAACGAAATGTAAGTGAGACAAGGGGAAATGCAAAGCATGAGTGATAGAGGCTGAAACTTTGTAATGAAGGGTGAAGTTTGGGTGACAAAGGGTGAGATGTGAAGGGGGTAAAGTGTACGGGTGGCATTTGGGAAGGAATTGGTGGGGAGTCAGCGAAGAGCCGGGAGAGAGAGAGAGAGAGAGAGAGAGAGAGAGAGAGAGAGAGAGAAGTAGACAGACAGACAGACAGACAGATAGATAGACAGACAGAAATATAGACAGACAGACAGACAAAGAGACAGACAGACAGAGAGGAAAAAATGCAAGAAAAAAAGTGAAGCGAATTAAGTTACCGCAGGGAGGGGAGGCGAAGGAGAGAAAGAGAAAAAAAAAAGAAATAAGGAAAGTTGATAGAGAGTGGTAAAAAGGGGGAGCGGAAATAAAATGAGAGGAATACAAAAGTGGCTTTGCGGTACGAAGGGAGAAAGGGGAGAATGGGGGGAGATAGATGGGAGAAGGGGGGGAGAGAAGGTGGAGGGGAGAAAGGGGGAAGAGGTAGTGGACAGAGAGAGGGAAGAGGATGAAATGGGAGTATATAGAAGGAAGGGGAGTTTGAGGAAAGGGGGGAAGGGAGATAGGGAGAAAGTGAAAGTTGTGACAGATTAGAAGAACACCATTGCAGGTGAGGTGAGCGAGTGACTCATTGTTACTCGTTCATTCAATCACTCACTCAACCATTTGTTGTATACTCACAGTCGCTCATTATATACACGCATACCCATACTACATACATACATACACACGCACTACATATATGTGTACGCACAGTACATACATACATACATACATACATACATACATACATACATACATACATACATACATACATACATACATACATACATACATACATACATACATATATACATACATGCATACATGTATACATACATACATACATACATACATACATACATACATACATACATACATACATACATACATACATACATACATACATACATACATACATACATACACATTACACACATACATGCACATCCATACGTGCGTGCGCGCACACACACACACACACACAAACACAAACACACACATAAACACACACACACACACACACAAACACACGCGCGCGTGTGCACACACACACATACACACACACACACGCACACACACACACACACACACACATACACACATACATAAAAAAGCATGAGTACAAGAGTGACTACCAGATCACATTTCAAGACTACGATTCTAATTTGAGCAGTAATTGCGAACGAACTTGGAAATCGTTTGACGAAATGAACGAAACAAAAACGAAGCCGAACGCAAACATTAGCAAAGCAACGTTCACAGGGGGATTAACATCCCCCGGAAGGTGTTTGATTGACCTAACAAGAGGTCTCTGATTAAAGGATTGGGACGGAATCTGATGGAATCTGACAGAATATGACAGAATCTGAGGAAACATGACGGAATCGGACGGAATCGAACAAAATCGTACGGAATCCGGACGCAATATGATGGAATCTGACGTAATCTGATAAAAACTGACCAAACCCGACGGAATCTGACGGAATCTGACGTAGTCCGACGGAATATAACGCAATCGGACGGAGTCAATGTCAATGAACGATGGGAGGCCGGCGTGAATCACGGTGACGTAGGGGGACAAAATGTACAAAACAGATCGGATGACCGTGATCGACCAGATGTCCGTGATGGGGGAAATGTTAATTTTGATGGGAGAAATGTTAATGAGGCATTGAATGTCAATGAAGGACCAAATAATAATATAGAGCAAGGTATAAATAAAAAACAAAATGATAAGATAAGACATGATATTGAAACTCAAAATGTGTCAAAAAGTTTCTTAAAACCATATACTTTAATGCTCGTAGTATTAGGAACAAATTTCAAGAAATACAGGCGTATGTCAAAAGCGAAAATCTCGATATGATAGGAATAACTGAGACATGGTTAAATGGTACAGAGTTCGAAGCTGAATTTAATATTGCGGGATTTAAACACTTTCATCAGGATAGAAACCACAAGAAAGGTGGGGGTGTTCTGTTGAACGTTAAAAACAATGTTCATGCTTGTGTTTTAGAGAAAGTAAAACAGGATGCATATGATAGTTTGTGGGTTGAGTTAACCCAAACAAATGGACAAAAAATGAATATAGGTGTGATATATAGGCCAAATACATTATCATTAGCAGACGACAAACTGTTATTTCAAGAACTGTCTAGCTTCTGCAACCGGGATTTATTGATAATGGGTGATTTCAATTTTCCTGACATTGATTGGATGACACTTGAACATGGCCATATAGGTTGTCGCTTGATTGATTTTCTTGGTAACAATTACCTAATTCAGCATGTAAAAGAGCCCACAAGATATGAAAACTTACTCGATCTATTGATCACTAGCCGCGAAAGCATGGTAACTGATGTAGAAATCGGTGAATCTGTTGCAAATAGCGATCACAACTTAGATTCAAACTCCTAAACAATTTTAGAATAGATACTTGTGTTTCTAAAATACCCGATTTCAGTAAAGCTCAGTTCATAGGACTACGTCAGGAGCTTCAGCTTACAGATTGGGAGGCAAAATTAAACGAAAGACCTGTAGATCGGATGTGGGAAATATTTCAAAATACGCTCACTAAGATGATCCAAACTTACATTCCTTTTAAGGACAGACGTCCCCCAAATCAGGCTCGCCCAAATGTGGCTCGACAAAGAAACTGAAAAAAGTATTGCTAAAAAGAGACAGGCTTGTAAGAAATATAAGTGCTCGGGTGCATCTAATGACTATGAAAGTTATGTATCAATACAGAGAGATTTAAAAAATACAATAAGAAAAAGAAAACGACAATACGAAATTAACATCGCTGATAAATCCAAAGAGAATTCCAAAGAATTCTATAGTTACATTAGAGATAAAAAGGTTGTTAGGAATCACATTGGTCCACTATTATCTGCTGACGGTCAACTTGAATATTCAAATGAAGGAATGTGTAACACCTTAAACAATTATTTTAGCTCGATATTCGTAAACAAAACACCTCAAAGTGAATTCCAAACTGAAACCTGTGAAAAGTCTGGGGTAAACTTACTCACTACGGTAAATATAACAAAAGAAAAAATTAAAAGGTGTATAAATAAACTCAAAGTTAATAAAACACCAGGGCCTGACGGTTGGCATCCAAGAATCTTAAGGGAAATGAAAAATGAGATTGTTGTTCCATTAGAAATTATTTTCAGGAAATCCATCATATCCGGACATGTCCCAAGAGAATGGAAGCTAGCTAACGTTACTCCCATATTCATAAAAGATGACAAAAAGAAGCCAAATAACTATAGGCCTATAATTTTGTCTTCAATCGTAGGAAAAATAATGGAAACTATAATCAGAGATGCTATCGAACATCATTTAGAAAGTAACCGTTTGATAACTGATAGCCAGCATGGTTTCAGACGGAAACGTTCTTGCGTGACTAACTTACTCGAATTCTACAACACAGTTATCTCGAATTATGACAAAAGAAACAATATAGATTTAATATATCTAGACTTTGCAAAAGCTTTTGATACCGTCCCACACGAAAAGACTACTTACTAAATTAGCTTTACACGGAATAAGTGGTAGCCTATTAGGTTGGACTAGTAATTGGTTGAATGGTCGAAAACAGAGAGTTGTTTTAAATGGAAAATCTTCTAGATGGAAAAATGTCACAAGTGGAGTTCCTCAGGGTTCCGTTCTTGGGCCACTTCTATTCATAGTATATATAAATGATATAGACCATGGACTAAAATCTACTGTTTCCAAATTTGCTGATGATACAAAACTGTGCGGAGTGGCAAATGATCACTCAAACCAATTAGATATTCAAGAAGATTTAGATCAATTACAGCAATGGTCTGAAAAGTGGCTAATGAAATTTAACACAAGTAAATGCAAGGTAATGCACATAGGTAAAAATAACAGTAAGTATAATTACAGGTTATTTGGAAATTCGTTAACAAAAGTGGATGGTGAAAAAGATCTCGGTGTAATTATCAGTAACGACCTCAAATCATCCAAGCAGTGTATTTCAGCCTCTGAGAAAGCAAATAAGATTCTAGGACTGATTGCGCGATCTTTTGATTTCAAAAGTCCATCACTCATTAACAAGCTATATAAATCGTTAGTTCGTCAACATTTGGAAAATGCTGTTTCCGTATGGTCACCGAATCTCATTAAAGACATTGACAGACTGGAAAAAGTACAACGGCGAGCCACAAAACTGATCATACGAAAATCGACTAAAACATATGAATCTGTTTTCCCTAAAAAAGCGTAGACTCAGAGGTGACTTGATAAAGGTCTTTAAGATTTTAAAGGGAATTGACAACATCAAAAGTGACAAATTTTTCACATTGAATGAGAATCAGACAAGAAACAATGGTCTCAAACTGTCCGGAAATAGATTCAATTTGGAAGTAGGTAGAAACAACTTTGCCAACCGTGTAGTTAATGAATGGAATAAACTTCCTGCACAGGTAGTGCAATGTAGTTCAGTTCGAAGCTTTAGAAATAATTTAGATAAACACCTAAGTAAGATGATGTAATGATTATAATTTATTTTATATTATTTTTTTTTGTTTTGTTATCATTTGTCTGTCTGATTTTTATTTATTATTAGTTATAAGTCAATTTATTATTATTTACTATTTACCTGTTTGTTTATTATTTAACTATACCTATGCATTTATCTATGTATTTTATTTGTTATTTACATTATTATAGTTTTTATTTATTATTTTATTATTTTTATGATTTTTTTTCGCATCCGACCTAGATATGGACCAAAAGGTCTCCTGTCGGCATGCTCCGCCTTTGTAATCCTTTGTAATCCGGCGAAATTTGACGGAATCAGAAGCAATCGGACGCAAAAGGGTACATTTAGAGTTTTTTTCTCGATTAACTCCTTTATCTCAGCTATCATATCCTTTTATATGAGAGAGTGGGTGGGTGTGAATGTGGGTGTGATTG
>NC_134802.1:37988125-37993125 GCF_046742065.1 Oratosquilla oratoria
GCATGGATTCAGACTGAAAGGTTCATATGTGACTAACTTACTCAAATTCTACAACCCGGTCATTTCGAATTATGACAAAAGAAACAATATAGATCTATTATATCTAGACTTTGCAAAAGTTTTTTATACTGTCTCCCACGAAAGACTACTTATTAAATTAGCTTCATACAGAATAAGTGGTAGCCTATTAAGTTGGACTAGTAACTGGTCGAACGATCGAAAACAGAGGTTTATTCTAAATGGCAAAACTTCTAGATGGAAAAGTGTTACGAGTGGAGTTCCTCAGAGTTCCGTTCTTGGGCCACTTCTATTCATAGTATATATAAATGATATAGACCACGGACTAAAATCTATTGTCTCCAAATTTGTTGATGATACAAAACTGTGCGGAATGGCAAATGATCGCTTAAATCAGTTAGATATTCAAGAAGATTTGAATAAATTACAGCAATGGTCTGAAAAGTGGCTAATAAAATTTAACACAAGTAAATGAAAGGTAATGCAAATAGGTAAAAATAACAGTAAGTACGATTACGAGTTATTTGGAAATTCGTTAACAAATGTGGATAGTGAGAAGGATCTCGGCGTAATTATCAATAACGATCTCAAATCATCTGAGCAGTATATTGCAGCCTCTGAGAAAGCAAATAAGATTCTAGGACTGATTGCGCGATCTTTTGACTTCAAAAGTCCATCTCTCATTGACAACCTATATGAATCGTTAGTTCATCGACATTTGGAATATGCCGTTTCCGTATGGTCACCGAATCTCATTAGAGATATTGACAGATTGGAAAAAGTACAATGGCGAGCCACAAAACATATTCCAAATATAAAAAACAAAGCATACGAAAATCGACCAAACAATATGAATCTGTTCCCCTCACACACACACACACACACCCAAAAAAAAAAAAAAAAGAGTAGACCCAGAGGTGATTTGATACAGGTCTTTAAGATTCAAAAAAGAATTGACAACATCAAGTGACAAATTTTTCACACTGAATGAGAATCCGACAAGAAATAATGGATTCAAACTGACAGGAAATAGATTTGATTTGGAAGTGGGTAGAAACAACTTTGCCAATGAATGGAATAAACTTCCTGCAGAGGCAGTGCAATGTAGTTCAGTTCGAAGCTTTAAGATTCGTTTAGATAAACACTTAAGCAAGATGATGTAATGCCTACCATTTGTTTTATATTATTTATTTATTTGTTTGTTATTATTTGTCTGTTTATTATTATTTGATTGATTATCATTTATTATTATTTATCTCTCAATCTACTATTATCTACTATTACCTGTTTGTTTAAGATTTAACTTTACCTATCTATCTATTCATTTATTTGCTTATTATTACTTATATTATAATTCTATTTATTTACTTATCATTATTCTTTTTATATATATATATATATATATATTTTTGCATCCGACCTAGTTATGAACCAAAAGGCCTCCTGTCAGCATGCTCCTCTTTTGTAACCCTTATGTATGTATGTATGTATGTATGTATGTATGTATGTATGTATGTATGTATGTATGTATGTATGTATGTATGTATGTATGTATGTATGTATGTATGTATGTATGTATGTATGTATCTGCACTGAAGATGTAATTACACGAAAGCGCTCTGCTTCGTTAGTTTACTTTTTTCTAGTGGTTACTTACGCGTATGTATGTATGTATGTATGTATGTATGTATGTATGTATGTAAGTATGTATGTATGTATGTATGTATGCATGCATGCATGTATGAATGTATGTATGTATATATGCATGTATGTATGTACACATGCATAGATTACATCTTTAGCCCTCTTTTTCGACACTTGTAAACACCATAAACAAGTGAGAGGTTGTACACGAAGCACATGAGTACATTTGTGCTCCCAAACAAACATGTACGATAGAGACAGACTAAAATACAATATATATATTTCATTTTTCCTTTTCTCTCCACGCTTATGTAAACGAAAGTACTCCCTCTACCGAGGGAGCAAACACATTCACGCCCTTCATAAACGGATAGAAAAGCAGGCAGCGCAGGAAGGATACTTAAATATATTTACATATATGTATAGATGATTAATGAAATAAATAAATGAGTGAATAGATGAATAAATAGATAAATGAATATATATATATAGATAAATGAGTAAACAGATAAATAAACGATTATGTAAATTAATATACAGATAAGTAGATAGATAAGTAAAAAGATAAATAAATAGATAACTAAACAATTAAACAAGGGGAGTAGAGGGAAAGCACACAAATAGAACAAGAATGTATTCTTTGATTACTTTCGCACTGTGGTGTTTCTTTAGAAAAAATGATTACACTATAGAAAAACTGGCATTAGATACAGAAAATGTGTGGGGAGTAAAAAGGTACAAAGATAGGTCATTGGTTGTCTAAGGAGACTCGAAATCCTGCTGGCTGGTCAGACTGGCACTCCGTGGGGTGCATCTGGTGATGTAATGTCCTGATTTCTTCCATTCTTTTGCTGCGCGTAATTCTGCTGACTTCGACAGTTTAAATGTCTCCTATTCTATTATCTGAGCTGTTGTTGGTGGCTATGCATCGAGCTTCTACTAGTTTCCTTTGTCTCTTACTGAGATTATTGTGTAGCATACTTGCTTGTTCCCATCCTGGTAAAATATCCTTTTTTGTTTATATGGTTCACGAGTGCGCTTGTGTTACGGTGGTATTGGACATCGGCTCTGTGTTTTCTTATTCTTGTGAATAAACCCCTGCCTGTTTCGCCAATATAGATACAGTCACAACCTAACCACGTAATTCTGTAAACTAAATTCCGATATTATTAATTTCCACCTTTCATTTAAAGAGTTCACCAATTTTCTTACCTGCGTCACATGAGATGCGGATGCCTGTGTGACCGAGTTCTCTACTGAATGTCCAGGCCAAGTCAGAAGTGGAGACTACTATGTACACTGTGTTGTTTGTGTCTTGGTTACTGTTATCATTCCTCTCCCTCACGCTTTGGTTTTCTTTAAGGTTGAGGAAAGAAGACCATTGAGAAAGTCAAGTTTTTTGAAGGTCTCGGTGACATGTAGTTCATCACTGAGGAATTTTGGGGTGCATATTCTGATAGTGCAAAGGTAAAAACCCATGACTACACCAGTCTTGGTCTTTTTGTCGTTAACATTAAAGTAATGAATGTAGCCATCTTTGTGCGTGGGTTTTCTACATACATTGAACTTTACAAGCCTATTTTCCCTGATGATGAGGGTATCCAGGAAAGGTAGGGACCCATTAACCTCGTGCTCTAAAGCCAGCTGAATTTTAGGGTAGACTTGGTTGAGACGTTAGTAATATCGGTGTCTATAGGGAGGACGAGAAGGCAATCATGCACGCACTTGTACCACATGCTGTCGTTTGGGATTATGTTCATGTATTCTTCTTGTTCAAGTGTCTCTAGGAAGAGGCACGCCGCTACCGCGCTTAAAGGGAAACCCATGGGCAAGACTTCATGTTAGTGAGATGTTTTACCGTTGAAAAAAAAGCAAAACAGAATCCTACATACCGGAATCCTATATATCGGAATCCTGCCTACTGGAATCCGATATACCGGAATCCTAAGTACCTGTTTAGATCATCTTAAGTCTGACATATTTGAATCCGATATACTGGATTTTGGTATATCGGAATCCTGTATACCGGAATCCGATACGCCGGGTTGAAATAGATAACTATAAGTACTGTACACCAAACTCAGATATAAGGTCACCATACGCATGCAGATTAATTATCGGTAACCTGCCATACAGGGATCCCGGTATACGAGAACCTTCCGAGATATGGTCCGACTTCCACCAACCCCCCTCCTCCCAGCCACCCTTCCCAGGTCTCCGTTCAGTCCGTCTGTCCACGTTAGCAGATTTGGGAACCATAAATTTTGACAGTAATTTCCCAAGTTCTCGGCGCTTATCTGTCATGATTACAGCAAAAGTTAAACCCCATAAATTCTCGCGAACACCGGGGATAATGAGCTTTGAAATTGGGTGAGAGTGAGGTGCTTTCGAGTGGCCTTCCGTGGCCCGTCCGTGGCCTGTCCGTGCCCTGTCCGTGGTGTCCTTGTGTATCCTTATATGTACGTATGTACATATGTATGTATGTATGTATGTATGTATGTATGTATGTATGTATGTATGTATGTATGTATGTATGTATGTATGTATGTATGTATGTATGTATGTATGTATGTATGTATGTATGTATGTATGTAGGTAGGTAGGTAGGTAGGTAGGTATGCATGCATGTATGTATGTATGTATGTATGTATGTATGTATGTATGTATGTATGTATGTATGTATGTATGTATGTATGTATGTATGTATGTATTGATGTATGTATGTATGTATGTATGTATGTATGTATGTATGTATGTATGTATGTATGTATGTATGTATGTATGTATGTATGTAGGTAGGTAGGTAGGTAGGTAGGTAGGTAGGTAGGTAGGTATGCATGCATGTATGTATGTATGTATGTATGTATGTATGTATGTATGTATGTATGTATGTATGTATGTATGTATGTATGTATGTATGTATGTATGTATGTATGTATGTATGCATGTATGTATGTATGTATGTATGTATGTATGTATGTATGTATGTATGTATGTATGTATGTATGTATGTATGTATGTATGTATGTATGTGAATGTATATATGTATGTATGTTAGTATGTATACATGCATGTATGTATGTAGGTAGGTATATATGTATGTATGTATGTATGTATGTATGTATGTATGTATGAATGTATGTATGTATGTATGTATGTATGTATGTATGTATGTATGTATGTATGTATATATGTATGTATGTATGTATGTATGTATGTATGTATGTATGTATGTATGTATGTATGTATGTATGTATGTATGTATGTATGTATGTACATATGTATGTATATATATATATATATATATATATATATATATGTATGCATGTAAGTATATG
>NC_134802.1:37998125-38006011 GCF_046742065.1 Oratosquilla oratoria
GAGGAGGAGGGGAGGAGGAGGAGGAGGAGGAGGAAGAGGAAGTGGAAAAAGAGGAGCAGGAGAAGAAGAAAGAGAAGGAGGAGGGGAGGGGAGGAGGAGAAGGAGGAGGAGGAGGAAGAGGAAGTGGAAGAAGAGAAGCAGGAGGAGATGAAGGAGAAGGAGGAGGGGAGGGGGAAGAGGAGTAGGAGGAGGAAGAGGAAGTGGAAGAAGAGGAGGGGAGGAGGAGGAGGAAGAGGAAGTGGAAGAAGAGGAGCAGGAGGAGAGGAAAAAGAAGGAGGAGGGGAGGGGGAGGAGGAGGAGGAGGAAGAGGAAGTGGAAGAAGAGGAGGAGGAGGAGGAGAAGAAAGAGAAGGAGGGGGAGGAGGAGGAGAAGAAGGAGGAGAAGGAAGAGGAAGAAGAGGAGGAGGAGGAGGAGAAGGAGGAGGAGGAAGAGGAGTTAAAAAGAAGCGGCTGTGGCGGCGGCGGTGGCTTGCGTTCGTTCGCTAGACCCGATTACTCGTTGGCGGACACCAAATATCGCGCTGGAAAGAACGTGGCAGGGTATTAGATAGGGAAGAGGAAGATAGGGAAGTCAGAGGAGGAGGAAGAAGGCGAGGAGGTATGAGGAAAAGAGGACGAAAAGAGGAGAAAAAGAGAGGGAGAAAAGAAGGAGGAGGAGAAGAAAGGAAGTCATTCGAACAATCATTCCAACTATGCCACAATTAATATTAGAAGTATGAATAGTGGCTCGGGATGGTAGTACTAGTAGTACTAGTAGTAGTAGTAGTAGTAGTAATAGTAGTAGTAGTAGTAGTAGTAGTAGTAGTAGTAGTAGTAGTAGTAGTAGTAGTAGTAGTAGTAGTAGTAGTAGTAGTAGTAGTAGTAGTAGTAGTAGTAGTAGTAGTAGTAGTAGTAGTAGTAGTAGTAGTAGTAGTAGTAGTAGATAGTTGTAGTAGTAAGTAGTAGTAGTAGTAGTAGATGTAGTAGTTGTAGTAATAGTATAGTTGTAGTAGTAGTAATAGTAGTTGTAGTAGTAGTAGTTGTAGTAATTGTAGTAGTAATAGTTTAGTTGTAGTAATAGTATAGTTGTAGTAGTGTAGTAATAGTATAGTAGTAGTAATAGTAGTAATGTAGTAGTTGTAATAGTTGTAGTAGTAATAGTAGTGGTAGTAGTAGTAGTAGTAGTAATAGTAGTAGTGTAGTAGTAGTAGTAAGTAGTAGTAGTAGTAGAAGTAGTAGTAGTAGTGAGTAGTTGTAGATGTAGTAGTATTAGTAGGTGTAGTAGTAGTAGTAGTAGTATTGTAGTAGTAGTAAGTAGTAGTAGTAGTAGTTATTTGAATTAGTGTAGTAAGTAGTAGTTAAATGCCCAATTTTGGCCAGGTATGTGGGAGAACACATACAGAGAAACTGCAAAAACCTATTTGTCCGACCAACAGGTTTGAGAAAAAAGGAACAATAATGAAACCCCTAAAGTGGAGATCATCAAATCCGCGGAAGGAACCACTAAGGGAGACCCGGTGGCCCATGGGCTTATGTACGCGCTCGGCCTTATGCACCTGCAAACAGAAGATACATTATGAGGTCACACTTGGTTCAAACAGGTAGCTTATGCAGATTGATCTCACGGGGGCAGGAAAAGATTGCTGACCTAAAACAAGTGGGTGGGATCTCGGTGTTGGCACACGGCCGGGCTTGGGTTACATTCCGAATGCAAAAGAAGTCTGTCCTCATAGTGAAACCAGAGCACTTTTGACAAATGCCAAAATCCTCTTTGAGAAGCAGTGTTGTGAAAAATGGGTAACAAAAGACGGAAGGGAAAGACATCCTCGGTGCAGTGATCGGCTCTAGAAATTCCTTTAAAAAAAGCAATATATTGAAAAGAAAGTTATACGATTGGATAGCGGAAGTTAGGCTCCTAGCTAACTTTGCAAAGACCGAACCGCAGGCGGCATATGCCGCATTTCATATATGGGGGTTAAACATAAGTGGAACACTACATATTAAGGACGGTACCGATCATCACGACCTATTAGGACCCCTTGAAGAAAGCCATTAGAAATACGAGAGCTAGTACGGTAATCCACCAACGGGACGGACATTATACGAATGAGGAAAGAAAAACTCATTGAACTTCAACCTAGTAATGGGAGGGCCTAGGCATCTCCAACCACGCTAAACCTAGCCAAAATAGAACACCAAAACTCATATGAAACTCACGTCCTCCCTGACAAAACTACATCGTGTCACAAGATCAACGGAAGGGAGGACTAACATGGAGGAGATTCAGAGAAATTAGAAGAAACATTTTCAAAGGGGAAGGGCAAGGAGAGGCACGAAGTGAGACAGAAGGAGGAACTTCATAGCACTTCTAGGCTCGGGGTATCGAGTATTGTCTTGAAAAGAAAGATATAATTGGCGCAGGAAGTTGGGGCGTCAATTGGTGAGACAGGCACTACCGAATCAGGGCAAAAGGATTCACTTCTTAAACAAAAGAGAATTCACGGATTTGCCATTGCCCTGAGGTATGGCATGGCCATTGGGGAGGGCTGCCTAACAGATGCTCCAGTGGTGCACAGTTTACTCCGGAACATGCGGCATGGATATTGCAAAGCAGGGTGGATTGGATTCATTTTGCATGCAGGTCATTGATGAGGTAAGAGATCTCCACTGCCCAAATGCCTTTCAGGAGGTGTGCAAGAGATGTGACTATCGAACCAACATTAACTTCCGACTAGGAGGGGAGAGAAGGAACTTTCAGATACCGCACGTTTCCAACACATCAGATTGAAGCAAGAGTGGATGTCAGCGCAAGATGGTTTCTGGACACTGGGACAATTGGCTTTCCTGTTGAACATGCGGAATATTAGATCCGCATGGCCCCCTGTTACAACAACCTAACTATTGAGGCATCTCACTTCCGGAGGAACGAGTATGAGAAGATCAGGATGTACGAAGAGGCGTATACAGAATGTAGACCAGGGCATAACAATTCACCTCCTATAACATTTACGGACCTCAGGTGGGATGGGTCCTAAAGCAAAGGCACATTCTACGCTCGGCTGGCAGATTGGTAATGGCTGAAAAGAAACAACAACCCAAAATGCAGCATTGTTTCATGGATGAGATGTAGACTGTCATTCTCACTGCCTAAGATCAGCCCTCACAGGCCTGAGAGGTACAAGGTCACCCACCGCCCAAATCTGGACACATATACAAAACCTAGATTTTGAGCAGGACGTGTGTGTTGTTGACAGTAGGATAAATGAACTTTTGTATTAGGAGGCATTGTTAATAAAAATTAAAATTCACAGATAAAAGGGTTTGGTCGACCACAGTCATTGGCGGGAAGAGGGTGGCCAACCAATGAACATGTGTCTGTGGGAGACAGATCCTGCTGCTTCCACCACACAGTTCCACGAGGTGGATGGAGGTTCGTGTTTATTTGTTTATTTAAAAAAAAAAAAAAAAAAAAAAAAAAACAAAAAGTGAGTAAGTTGTGAGTAGTCTAGTAGTAGTTGTAGTAGATAGTAGTAGCGTAGTAGTTAGTAGTAGTAGTACTAGTAGTAGGGTTAGTAGTGGTGCTAGTAGTAGTACTAGTAGTAGTTTAGTAGTTGGTAGTAGTAGTAGTAGTTGTAGTAGTTGTAGTAGCAGTAGTAGTACGACAGTAGTAGAATAGTAGTACGAGAGTAGTAGTAGTAGTGAGTAGTTGTCAGTAGTAGTAGTAGTAGTAGTAGTAGTAGTAGTTGTGAGTTGAGTAGTAGTATGTAGTATGTAGTAGTAGTAGTTGTTGTAGGAGGATAGAACACAACCGTGGTCATATACAAACAAGTCAGGGGTATAGAGTTAGTATTACAGCAAGTCAGGTCATCACCAACATTCACACCCAATGGCAATCTTCATGTGGATAGGGGAGATGGAAGGACTATGGAAGAAGGAGGAGGAGGAGGAGGAAATGAAGAAGGAGAAGAAAAAGAAGACGGAAGAGGAGGAGATGAAGAATGGAAAATGTGAACAGGAGATCTACCCATCCTACGTACGATTATATGTCATCCTATTACATGTATTCAACTCTATGAAAGAAGAAGGGGAACAGGAGGAGGAGGAGGAGGAGAAGGAGTAGGGAATGGTAAAAGAAGTGGAGGAGGAGAAGGAAGAGAAGAAGACGGAGGAGGAGATGGAGGAGGACATGGAAGAAGAGGAGGAAGAGGAAATGCAGAGGGAAGGGGAGGAAGAGAAGGAGGAGAAGAAGATGGAGGAGAAGATGGGAAGGAGGAGATAGAGGAGGAGATGGGGAGGAGGAGGAGGAGATGGAGGAAGAGGAGGAGGAAGAAGAGGAATAGGAGGAGAGGAAAGAGTAGGAGGAGGACAAAAGAGCAGACAGAAGAAGAAGAAGAAAAAGAAAGTACAAAGAATAAGTGAAGGAATGAAAGGGGCAGAAAAAAAGACCAACGAATTAGGAGAAAGAAGAATTACCAAGTCAAATTTTATTTTATTTTATTTTATTTTATTTTATTTTATTTTATTTTATTTTATTTTATTTTATTTTTATTTTATTTTAATGTTATTTTAGTTTTATTTTTATTTGTATTTTGCATTTTTTATTCTCAACATTTTATTTTATTTTATTCTATCTTATTTTATTTTATTCTATTTTATTTTCTATATATACTTTATCCTTTTCTCTTACTTATTCGTTCTTCATAAGATATTCATTCCATTATTTGTTCATTTAACGTATTTGTTCATTTTTCTTTGTATTTGTTTCTTGATTTATTTTATTTTCCGTTACTTATTCTTTGTCATACATACAAGCATATTACCATACATACATCTCATACTATATATTTAAACCATACATGTCAATAACATATATACATAACATTAACATACATACATACTTATCATAAAACATACAATACATTAATTAACATACTTACTACATACATATATACATACATACATACATACAAACATACATAAATTCATAAATACATATATGCATACATACATAAATACGTACATACATACATACATACATACATACATATATACACATACATGCATACATATACCAAGGCTTTCCCCCCTTACAAGGGAGGTAGCCAAAAAGGAAAAGGCATAAAATCATTCCCACCCATTCCATCCCTGAATTCACTCCACACCCCTCCACCCTCCCTCTTATCTTAGCACCTCCCGGATGATGGGTCATCCCTGCACATTGTCCTCTGCAATAGGTCAGAAGCAGGTGTCGCAATGGACACAGTCACATCCACAGCAAGGCCGCTTCATTTAAATTCGGCGGACCCCCCATCTCCGTCCCCCCCCATGCATAAAAGGAGGAAAGACGGGGAGAAATCCCTTCGGGCTATGTCAAATTTTGCTCACACATACTACCTCACCCCCATCCCCCACCATTCCACCTCATGCATCACAACATCCTTCAATATAATTCAACCTTTCTCCATTCACCCCTGTCTTCTGTCCTCTCCCGTCCTTCCTCAACATCATTCCCCTATACCCCAAAAGCCCCCTTCACCCCATCCATCCACATCATCCTAGGACGTCCCCTCATGTTCACTCCCTCCACATCTGCCTTCCATACCTCTTTTACCTGTACTTTCTTCACTCATTCTTTCCATGTGTCCAAATCAGTACTAAATACTCTTTCATCAACCCTATCTCCCAAACTCCCTTTCCACCCCTGTTCTCATCCTCACCTCCTCATTTCTCACTCTATCTAGCCTAGTAACCCCCCCATCATACTTCTCAGACACCTTCATCTCAAACCACATTCAAAACTCCTGCTATCTTCCTCTCTTATGGTCCATGTTTCTGCCCCAATTACAGTACTGTTGGCACAATAACTCCTGCTTACAGTCTACTCTTAGCATCCATTACCAAATGTCTATTACTCATTTCACTTTTTCATCCACCAAGGCATTTTACTCGCTTCTCTCAATCTACATTCTACCTCCACCTTCGCTCCACCTTTTCCTGCCCACATTTTGCCACCCATAGTATCTTAAAACTATCCACTTCCTCCAGTCGCTCTCCCTTATTGCTCACTTCCTGTCTACTGCCACTTTCACCTCTTGTAAATTTGCAATAACCTTACTTTTACCCACATTTATTTCAGCTTTCTGCTTTCACCAACTCTACCAAACTCTGTCACCAAATTCCTCAGTCCCTCCTCCATATCCTGCCTCAATAGCGCAGTGTCGTCCCCGCAAACAACCGATGGCTCACCTCCCAATTTTCTCCATTTTCTTTTTCCATCTCCAATTTCATGACCCACTACCCTTGAATTTTCCTCTCGCACTACCCAAAGACATTTATAAGTTGAACAGCCAGGGCGACATAAAGCTTCCTTGACGATGTCCAACCTGTACCCTCAAACCACTCACTCCTCTCCATTTCTATTATCAATGACATCAGCTCTAATATTCTCATATAAAACTCTTGACAGCTCCCATGAAGCTTTCCCTCCTATCCACATATATCCGCAAATACCTCCCACAGTGCCTTTCTATATACCCTGTGCGTATGCCTTTTCCAGATCCATAAAAGCCTAAAAAACTTCATTCCACTTTACTATAGCTTTATCACTTATCTGTCTGTCCTCAAAAATCTGATTTACACAACCTTTACCTGTCATATTTTCACCAATGTTCCTCTTCAAGTACTCCCTCTGTTCCTCTCCTAATCCTCTCATATTATGATCCTCATACATGCCTTCCCAACTACACTTAACAAGCTAATCCCTCTGAAACTACTACTGTCATCCTTGTCCCCTTTTCCCCTCGTAAAGTGGAACTATACTGGCACTCCTCCAGTACTCTGGGCACTCTACGCTCTCTCCAGCTAACATTAAATAACCTCACCAACCAGTCCACCATTACTGTACCTCCTTTTTTTTGACATTCTGCTTGGCATCCATCCTGGCCAGGTTCCTTACCTGCTTTCTTCATCTTGAACAACAGCCTTATCCTCATTCGTCCTTTTTGCTCCTCCTTGTTTACGCATTCATCACGGTCATTTTCTTAGCTATGTGTGCACTGCAGCTATCTTTCCCTCCATTTTCTCCGTCACAATTAACATCTCCCTAAAATATTATTCCCAACTTCCCCATAATGCCGTCTCTTACATTATAATCTCTTCCATCTGCACCTGTTACCTTTTCTTCGTCAACTTGATTCGCCTTCTCTTCCTCTCTTTTATTGGTTCCAATACATCTTTTTATTTCTTTCTAAAATAATTTCATGTCATACTCTTACCCCATTTCACATCGGCTCTCCTCTTTGCCCGCATGCTCCTTTGGTAATTTACTTCTCTTTTCGTTTCTTTGTACCTCTCATGATGACTCCCTCGTCCTATTTGGGTATAACCAATATGTGAAAAACTAGCATAGTACTGACTTATAACATGCCCTTCTTTGTTTCAGCTGCCCACCATTCTATTCACTCTACCTTCTATTTCCTCCTGTCCTTCTGGTTCCTCTCACCTTGTCTTCGCTAACTTTGGGTCTCACCTCCTTGAACCATTCCCATTCCGTCCGTTATCCGACCTAGCTCCCACTCTATCCTTCTCTCCCAGCACATCTATCATCCAACTGAGTCTTGTAATCCGTCTCCTTTTGCCTTTTCTTTTTATAGTGTGACATCTCTATTGCACATCTCTACCTTTTGTCCCATTCCTATTTCTCCATATTTCCTCTTCTCTCATCTTACCTTCCACCAAAAAATGATCTAATATTCTCCCACTCTCTCACCTTAGCACTTGTACATCCTTTACTCTTCCTATCAGAGTCATATTTAACACTACATAATAATTAAACGCTCTATCTTACCTCCCTTCCTTCCACCCACCCTCTCCCATGTTGTACTTATGCTTTGTCTTTCTTCCGAAACA
>NC_134802.1:38006511-38009011 GCF_046742065.1 Oratosquilla oratoria
GCAGCAAGAGAGTGGAAGAAAACGGGACATCAGAACACCAGAAGCATCCCTACGGAGTACCAGTCAGTCCAGCCCGCTGGGTCTCGAGCCTCCTTGAACCCAAACCAATTGACCTATTCTTGTACCGTTTCATTCCCTACACATTTCCTTAATTTAATCTCAGTCTTTCTGTAGTGTAAACATTCTTTCTGAAAAAGTAGCACAGTGAGATATTAGACAAAAAATAAACTTTTGTTCTAATTGTGTGTTTTCCCTCTGCCTCTATCTCATATATACATATGCATACATATATATATATATATATATATATATATACATATATATATATATAAATATATATATAATATAAATATATATATATATAATAAAATATATATTATAAATGTGTATATATGTATATATATATATATGTTTATATGAATATATTATATACTATATATATACATATTATATATATATATGTATGCATATAATATATATATATATGTATGTATGCATATAATGTATATATATATATATATATATATAAATATATATATATATATATATACTACTGTAGTCTCCCCTTCATAGAATTGACATCTTGTTACAAAAAATGACTATGATTAAACAAACCATTGTATGTGTTCATAAATATTATTTACATTTGTGAAATTAACGTTGCCACAAACTATGATAACCTTTGTATGGAGAAAGCATGTAATTGTAAAATTATTGTAAAAATTTTGATTTTTCGCGGGCGGTAATTTACTCGAGTTCAAAGATAATAAAAAATTAGTTCAATTCTTCTCTTACGGCCGAATATATTTGACTTCCAAAGGGCGTCTCCCTCCTCATTTTTTTTCATACATTCTTAACATTTGTGTTACCTTTTATATTGATACGTGTAACTTTTCTCCACAAATTCTATAAAAATAAAAATTATTATCATTTGCCCACAGCAATGCGCGGGTAATTTGGCTAGATCACTCCAGGTACTTGGATAGCTTATTTCATTTCCTAAAAAGATATATATTATCTTAGTGAGGGTTAAGGGTTAAAGGGGCATGGTGGGTTAACACGCTACTACTGTAGTCTCCCCCTCATAGAATTGTCATTTTGTGACAACAATTACTATGATTAAACAACAACAATTACTATGATTAAACAACAACAATTACTATGATTAAGCAAACCAGTGTGTTCATAGATATTATTTATATTTGTAAAATTAATATTGAAACAAGATATGATAGCCTTTGTAAGGAGAAAGCATGTAATTGTAAAATGATTGCATAGTAATACCAAATGTTAAAATATTGGTTATTTTTATTTTTATTTTCCGCGGGCGGTAAAATACTTGAATTCGTATCACAACCAGACTTAATGACCACCTTATGAGTCGATAGCCTTAAAAAAAAGAAAGAAAAAAAATCTAATTCAAATTATTTGGTTTAAGTTCTACCTCAACCAAAACACACCCACACATATACATACCTCTCGGTCTTCGTCTGAGCGACATGGCAGTAAGGTCGTAGGAAATACCTGCGTACCAGAAGCCCAGCAAACCAATCTATCTCCCTCTTCTTTACGTCATTTCTATAAGTTCTTCCCCTTTCCCCCCTCTCCTTCTGTGGTGCCATGATGTAATACTTATGTAATGTTAAGTGTAATGCGGAGGGCATTTCACCTCTCCCGAAAGGGAAGATTTTGCTCTCACCACCGTCGTTCAAATTCAAAGATAACAAAAAATTAGTTTAAATTCTTCTCTTACGGACGAATATATTTTGTTTCCAAAGGGCGTCTCCCTCCTCAAATTGATTTTATTTTCATACTTTCTTAACATTTTATTGTGTTACCATTTATATCGATAGGTGTATCTTTTCTCCACAAATTCTATCAAAATAAAATAATAATCATTTGCCCGCAGCAACTGCGCGGGTAATTTGGCTAGTATATATATATATATATATATATATATATATAAATATATATATATATATATATATATATACACACATATATGTATGTGTGTATATATATATGTATATATATGTATATATATATATGTATATCTAAATATACATACATATATATACATACATATATATATATATACATACATATATATATATATATATTATATATATATATATATATATACATACATATATGTTTATATTTACATATATGTATATATATATAATGTGTATATGTATATATGTATATACATATACATAAATGTATATATATATATATATACATATATATATATATATATATATATATATATATATATTCACATGTGTGTGTGTGTGTGTGTGTGTGTGTGTGTGTGTGTGTGTGTGTGTGTGTGTGTGTGTGTGTGTGTGTGTGTGTGTGTGTGTGTGTGTGTGTGTGTGTGTGTGTGTGTGTGTGTGTGTGTGTGTGTGTGTGTGTGTGTGTGTGTGTGTGTCTGTGTGTGTGGTGTGTGTGTGTGTGTGTGTGTGTGTGTGTGTGTGTGTGTGTGTGTGTGTGTGTG
>NC_134802.1:38019011-38021511 GCF_046742065.1 Oratosquilla oratoria
AGCAAAATCTTCCCTTTCGGGGGAGAGGTGAAATGCCTCCGCATTACACTTAACATTACATAAGTATAACATCATGG
This sequence comes from Oratosquilla oratoria, assembly GCF_046742065.1. Taxonomy (NCBI): domain Eukaryota; kingdom Metazoa; phylum Arthropoda; class Malacostraca; order Stomatopoda; family Squillidae; genus Oratosquilla; species Oratosquilla oratoria. The sequence continues at coordinate 38,019,089 of NC_134802.1, forward strand.
CACCACAGAAGGAGAGGGGGGAAAGGGGAAGAACTTATAGAAATGACGTAAAGAAGAGGGAAATAGATTGGTTGCTGGGCTTCCAGTACGCAGGTATTTCCTACGACATTACTGCCATGTCGCTCAGACGAAGACCGAGAGGTATGTATATGTGTGGGTGTGTTTTGGTTGAGGTAGAACTTAAACCTAATAATTTGAATTAGATTTTTTTTTTTTTTTTTTAAGGCTATCGACTCATAAGGTGGTCATTAAGTATGGTTGTGATACGAATTCAAGTATTTTACCGCCCGCGGAAAATAAAAATAAAAATAACCAATATTTTAACATTTGGTATTACTATGCAATCATTTTACAATTACATGCTTTCTCCTTACAAAGGCTATCATATCTTGTTTCAATATTAATTTTACAAATATAAATAATATCTATGAACACACTGGTTTGCTTAATCATAGTAATTGTTGTTGTTTAATCATAGTAATTGTTGTTGTTTAATCATAGTAATTGTTGTCACAAAATGACAATTCTATGAGGGGGAGACTACAGTAGTAGCGTGTTAACCCACCATGCCCCTTTAACCCTTAACCCTCACTAAGATAATATATATCTTTTTAGGAAATGAAATAAGCTATCCAAGTACCTGGAGTGATCTAGCCAAATTACCCGCGCATTGCTGTGGGCAAATGATGATCATTTTGATTTTGATAGAATTTGTGGAGAAAAGTTATAAGTATTAATATAAAAGGTAACACAAAATGTTAAGAAAGTATGAAAAAAAAAAATCAATTTGAGGAGGGAGACGCCCTTTGGAAATAAAATATATCCGGATGTAAGAGAATAATTGAACTAATTTTTTATTATCTCTGAATTCGAGTATATTACCGCCCGCGAAAAATCAAAATTTTTACAATAATTTTACAATTACATGCTTTCTCCATACAAAGGTTATCATAGTTTGTGGCAACGTTAATTTCACAAATGTAAATAATATTTATGAACACATACAATGGTTTGTTTAATCATAGTCATTTTTTGTAACAAGATGTCAATTCTATGAAGGGGAGACTACAGTAGTATATATATATATATATATATACATTATATGCATACATACATATATATATATATATACATATATACACATTTATATATATATATATATTTATATTATATATATATTTATATATATATTATATATGTATATATATATATATATATATATATATATGTATGCATATGTATATATGAGAAAGAGGCAGAGGGAAAACACACAATTAGAACAAAAGTTTATTTTTTGTCTACTTTCGCACTGTGCTACTTTTTCAGAAAGAATGTTTACACTACAGAAAGACTGAGATTAAATTAAGGAAATGTGTAGGGAATGAAACGGTACAAGAATAGGTCAATTGGTTTGGGTTCAAGGAGGCTCGAGACCCAGCGGGCTGGACTGACTGGTACTCCGTAGGGATGCTTCTGGTGTTCTGATGTCCCGTTTTCTTCCACTCTCTTGCTGCGTGTAGTGTTGTTGACTTTTATAGTTTAATATCACCTATTCTTATTTGTGCATTTGTTGATGGCTATGTACAGAGTTTTTACCATTTTTCTTTGTTTTTTACTGAAATTATTGTGCTGTATGCTTGCTTGTTTTCATTTTGGACATCGGGCCTGTGTTATTTTATTCTTGTGGGAAACCCACTGTAAGTTTCACCGGTATAAGCACAGTCAAAGCCTGAGCCTGGAATTTTGTAAACTAACCTTTCGGTATCAATATGTTTCATATTTGGTATATCGAGGTCACCCATTTTCTTACCTGTGTCATATAAGACGCGGATACCTGTGTGTCCGAGTTCTCTACTGAGTGTGCAGGCCAAGTCAGAAATGGGGACGACTATGTACATTGTGTTGTTTGTGTCTTGGTCCTTTGTTATTATTTTCTCTGCCCTATGAATTTGGCTTTCTTCAAGGTGGCGGAAAGAAGACTAGCGGGAAGGATAGCCTTTTGGATGTCTCGTTGATATGGTGCAGTTCGTCACTGTGGTATTCAAGGCTGCATATACCGTATATATATATATATATATATATATATATATATATATATATATATATATATATTTATATATATATACATATGAATATATATATATATAAATATGTATATATATATATATATATATATATATATATATATTGTGTAATGCACATTTAGACTCATATCGTAGTCAGCTGGAGTTCTCACTCAGACATGTGTAAGCACACAAGGTATTGGAAACTTAATCGCATTCCAAAGTGCTTACATTGGTGCTTGTTATTAAATTTTGGAGATGACTGGAACTTGAGGGCGTTGCGGAGGAGAGGTACAGGGGGGAGGGGGAGACCTAAGTGGCTCATCACTTCTCTCTCGTCGACAATGCCAAGCGTGGCAC
>NC_134802.1:38041511-38044011 GCF_046742065.1 Oratosquilla oratoria
CGCACACACTGTTACCTTATCTAATTTATTCCAAGTATCCACCACTCTGTGTAGGAAGTTATTTTTTAGATCTCTTCTATAATTATCCTTTTTGAGTTTCTTTTCACGTCCTCTTGTTTTTTTGCTGTCCCACTTTATAAATCATCTCTATCTAGGATTTCCATTCCTTTCATGATTCTATAAATAGTCGGTAGATATCTTTCTCTTCTTTGTTCCAGAGTTGGTAGTTCTAATTTGGACAATCTTTGTTCGTATGTCAATTTGGAGAGTGTTGGTGCCATCTTTATCGTTGCTCTTTGTATTCTTTCTAATTTCTTTATATTCTTTTTAGTACTGGGTGTCAATAGTGTTGCAGCGTACTCCAGTTTTGGTCTTATCAGTGTAACTAGTATTTTCTTAATAATTTCCTCATCCAAATAGTCAAACACCACTTTCATTGACCCTAGTAGGTTGAAGGTTTCTTCGATTACTTTATTGATATGTTTGTCCGATGACAGGTCTTTGCTAATTATTACTCCTAGGTCTCTTTCCAAGCTCACTTTTTTTACTTCTTCCTCACCAAGTTTATACCTTCTCGATATTTTATTTTTTACTTTTTCCAAACTTCATTATATTACACTTCTTGATGTTAAAGTTTACTCCCCACTTTTGACTCTATTTTCAAATTTTATATAGGTCTATCTGTAATGATTCACAATCTTCCTCTGTACTTACTTTCTTTGGTATATTTGCGTCATCTACGAAGAAGTTCCTATGATATTCCACACCTTCATCCATGTCATTTATATATATGGCAAACACGATTGGAGCCAATACCGAACCTTGCGGGACACCACTTATCATTTCTTCCCAGGGTGAGTATTTGTCTCTAATTACTTCCCCCATTTTCTTCCCAACCAAAAAATCTTCTATCCATTCTAATAAATTTCCTTTGATGCCACATATTAATTCTATTTTTCTTATTAGTTTTTTTGTGTGGCACTTTATCAGATGCTTCTTGTAGATCTAGAAAAGAACAATCCACCCATCCATTCCTTTCTTGCAATATTTCTATTAGTCTCGAATAGAAGCAGATCAAGTTTGTTGTACATGATCTTCCTTGTCCAAACCCAATTTGATTTGGATTAAGTATATTTTTTCTTCCAAATATTTATCCCATCTGCTTATGTTAATTCTTTTTTTTTTTTACATATTTTTGCTATTGTGCTTGTAAGGGAGACCGGTCCTTAGTTAGTTGGAGTTTCCTTGCTCTCTCCTTTATATTTTGGTACATTTGCATTTTTTCAGTACTGTAGTACCTTTCCTTCTTTGAGTGAGTAATTGTCTTGCATATTTTGTCCGTCAACTCATCTATGCATTCTTTCAATATTCGATTTGCAATTCCATCCGGATAGTGTGATTTTCTGACATCAAGGTTTTTTAGTTGGTCTCTGATTTCCTTCTGTGTCACAGTTATTTCTTTCATTGGGAGCTATCTCTCTTTCTCTTTTTCCTCACAGTTCTGTGAACATTCAATTGTGAATACTTATTTGAAATGTTTGTTTATGATTTCAGTCATTTCTACTTCTTTATATTCGTAATTCCTTTGGCGCAGTCTTTCTATTTCATGTTTGTTTTTTAGTTTACCATTTACATACCTGTAAAATAGTTTCGGTTATTCCTTGCATTTTTTTATTACATCTCTTTCACAGTTTTTCTTTTGATCTTTGCGTACTTTTACACAATCATACCTTAGTTTGATATATATTTGCCATATACTCGTTTTTTTCAATCATTTACAAGTTTTGTCTGTTCTCTCCTTAGCCTCACTAAATTTTTTGTTGTACCAGCTTTTTATATATACCACTTCTTGCTTCTGTTGTGGTACATATTTGTTTACTCTTTCATTATAAATTGTGTGTGTGTGTGTGTGTGTGTGTGTGTGTGTGTGTGTGTGTGTGTGTGTGTGTGTGTGTGTGTGTGTGTGTGTGTGTGTGTGTGTGTGTGTGTGTGTGTGTGTGTGTGTGTGTGTGTGTGTGTGTGTGTGTGTGTGTGTGTGTGTGTGTGTGTGTGTGAGAGAGAGAGAGAGAGAGAGAGAGAGAGAGAGAGAGAGAGTGTGTGTGTTGGGGGAGTATGGAGTTGTGGGTAGAGGGAGTGTCCTTTGTTGGATGAAGTTATAATCACATGATCATGAAGCATACAATATCTATCATGACTGAAGGTTTGTCAACTTCTTTATTAAGTTTTTAGGGTCGTTATTGAGAGAAGAAATACACTTATCATTGGGTTTTGAATTATTTCACTTCTAATCATAAGTTAGATTAGTGTTTTTATTTTATTTTATTTTGTTTTATTTTGTTTCATTTTATCTTATTTCATTTTATTTTATTTTATTTTATTTTATATTATTTTATTTTATTTTGTTTATTTCATTTTATTTTATTTTATTTTTATTTTATTTTATTTTATTTTATTTTTATTTATTGTATTTCTTATTTCATTTTAGTTTATTTTTGTTTAA
>NC_134802.1:38051511-38054011 GCF_046742065.1 Oratosquilla oratoria
ATATATATACATATATATATATATATATATATATATATATATATATATATATGTATATATATATTATTCTAAATAGCCATTTTGCTCCCCACTTTCAATATAAAAAAGCATTTACTAGCAAATACACGTAATAAGTCCCTGCTCATTAAGAATATAGCATCTCACTGTCATTCCACGGATCATTATTGATATTGACAGCAAGGGAAGAACCCCATAAAGAACTAATTAGTGCCTTCTGTGCCGCTTGATACTTTGCTTAATATCATGCGGTCACTAGGAGATTTTATTTATCTTCGTAGTAATCTAACTCCCCCTCCCCTTCAGCAAAGGAACCATAAGAAGCTAAATGTCAATATCAAATCGTAGGAAAATTTAAAAAAATGAGATAATTATCATAATTCTAATATGGAGGGTTCGTGGTGTGTTTATATTATTTTCTTATTGTTCTTTAAGAAATAATGAGAATATTGGTCTATACATGACACAGAAGAAGTAATCTTAGTGAGGGTAGCTCAAATGTTACTACAAATGTCATTCATATAGTTAATTTAACAAGTAATACAAGCAAATTATAAATTTGTCGTGGCAGATAACACAGAATATATATATATACATATATATATATATATATATATATACATATATATATATATATATATATATACTTATATACATGTATGCGTTCTTAAAGTCGACAGCATTAAGAAGGTTGTTAATCTTATGGGTACTCTCAAACTTTCTAACAAGTACTCTGCCATTTGGAGGGTGAGCATAAACCAAATTGCCAAAATGATTCATTTATTCAACGTTTTGTCTGCAAGAAGACATCTTCAGGAAAATCTGTAACATGAAAATTACCGACATACGGAAATAAAAAACAAGGGTATTAACCTTAACAGAAATTCACAATCATGGAAATAGACATCAATGAATAAAAGAATAGACAACAATAAATCAAATCCTATCCCGATACATGGGCCGTTGGGGACCAATACTTACAAAATTAAAGGTCCAAAGAAATGACGAAGGAAATCGTCGCGAGGTGACTTATATATGCGAACCTAGCCGGCATGGGTGGTGGAAGGGATAGTGAGAGGGGTTGATGACCCATCATGACGGGAAGGAGGGGGTTGGGGAGTTTGGGGGTTGCGAAGTTGGTTGGGGGAAAGGTGGATGGAGTGGGTGGGAAGAGGTGGAGGGGGGTTGGGGCGTATTGACATAGGGTGTGGTCACATGTCGCGGTGGTGGTGGCGGCTCCACTGCGCGAGTGAGTGCATTGTTAAACAAGCTAATGAAGGAAATCATGTTGCTTTGGATATTTATTATAGGGCTATATTCCCTTATAAAAATAGCTTCTAAAAGCTTAAGTTTATGTGCATCCCTATTGCTTGCTATAATCCTGGTGTTCTTAACTAGGCATTCACTCACAGATGGCTGTTTGGTTATGACATTTCTTCAGATGATGTTTAATACCCCCGTTTTGCAAGTGCATTGATATTCTCCTACTGAAACTACATATACTATAACCAATATAAGATGAATTTCGGGTTACACAGTCCCCGGTAAGACATTTAAATTCGTACACTATGTTGATTTTAGACATGGTCTTAGTATTACCATTCAGGTTGTTGTTTTTTTTATTACCAATGAGCTAGTTTTTGAGTTGGAGTAGTATACAACCACGCAGATTTCCTTCTCTTTAGAGACTGGGTGGCAGTTTTTAGTGATGATATCTATTATGATTTTCTCATCTTTTTTTGTAAGATATTATGATAGTAGATGTTAATGAATTGGGGCTTAGAGGGTGTTTGGGGGGGGGTCACAGATAATTTTATTATAAATGGAATAAAATTCACTGTTTGGAAAACCATTATTTGCAAGGATCTGGCAAATGTGTTTGCACATCACACACAGCCACACACACACACACACACACACACACACACACACACACACACACACACACACACACACACACACACACAATCACACACACACCACACACACTCGGTGGGGTACAGTTTGGTAGAGCGCTGAAAATGGGAAGCAGATAGTGCTCCTGGTACCCAGTTCGCATCCTGCCCAGGGCCGAAATTATTTCGATTTTATCGCTTGTATACCTCGGGGTCGTACTCTGACTCTCGGTGGGCGGGGAGGTTGGGTGTGTGTGTGTGTGTGGCATGGGTCATTAGGTCATTTAACTCATAGATCGGACCTAACGAGCTCTGAGCTCTCTTCCAGGAGGGAAATATAGCTGTCGATCACGAGTCCAACACGTGATCCAAAGACCAAGTGAATAGACCAAGTGAATACACACACACACACACAGCACACACACACACACACACACACACACACACACACACACACACACCCACACACACACACACTCAACACACACACACACACACACACACACACACACACACACACACACACACACACACACACACACACACACACACACACACACACACACACACACACACCTATACACACA
>NC_134802.1:38066511-38069011 GCF_046742065.1 Oratosquilla oratoria
CATAGTTTCCTCTAAACATATCATTTTCAGACATAATATCAATTCTCTAACAAAGGTATCTTGAGGATATTTTTTTTTCAAATTGTTCACGCCAAACCAGTTTCGATATTAACTTTCACCCTAACAAACTGAGACAAGGATTACGCATTGAGTAAGTCGAAGGCAACTACGATGGGAAATGGAATTGTGACGTCACAGAACATGAGATTGTTTGCAGGGGGGGGAAATGGAGGAGGGAGGAAACGGAAGGAATGAGAAATGAGAATGAGGAGGAACAGGAGGAGAGGATGGAGAGGAAAATACAGGGAGGAGGAGGGAGGGAGGGGGAGGAGGGAGGAGGAGGGGGAGGAGGAGTGAGGAGAGGAGGAGTGGAAGGAGGGTCAGGAGGGGGGAGGAGTAGAAGCAGTAGAACAAGTAGAAGGAGTAGAAGGAGGATGGGAAGTGAGGAGAAAGGAGCGTGATGGTGATTTGATTTCCCAGTGAAGTCAATGGGGGAAGCTGATGGCATCAGGACAGAAAGAAAGAAAAAAAATTAGCAGGAAAAAAAAAAAGACCAAGAAATGTACAAAGAGCATTAGAGAGAAAAATTAAAGGATAGAAGGAAAGGAAGAAGAGAAGAAAGAACGAAAAAGGTAAAGAAAGGAAAATATGAAAAAGAAAGGAAAGACAAGAAAAGAAGAGAGGTAAAAAGAAAAAAGAAGGAGAAAAAGGAGAAATAGAGAAAAAAAAGTGAAACAAGAAGCAGAGAGAGAAAATGAATAAAGAAGGAAGGCAAGGAAAGAGAAGAACGAAACCAGTAAAGATAAGGGAAATGAAAAAAGAAAGAAAAGAAAAAAAGAGAAAAATTAAAAAAAACAAAAGAGAAAGGAGACAAAAAAGAAACGAATGGAAAAAGAATCAGAGAGAAAAATTAAAAGGAGGGGACGGAAGGACGAATCAGAATGAACGAAACAGCAAAGATTGGAAGATGAAAAAAACAGAAAGAAAAAGGGAAAAATAAGTGAGAGAAAAAAAATACAGAAAATGAAAAAGAGGAAAAGAGAAAAAGTAAGAAAACATGAATGAAAGGGAAAAAAAACGAGAGAGTAGAATGAAAAAAAATATTTTGCAAAATAAGGAAAAAGGAATGAAATAAGAAAGAAAGAAAGAAGAAAAATAAAAATGAATCGATGAACAAACCAGTAATATAAAAAGAAGGAAAAAAAAAAGAGAGAAATAACAGAAAATACGAAAAAGATAAATTATGCAAAGGATTGAAATAATGAGTGGAAAATATAAACAATAAATAACAGTTAGAATGAAAGATGTGGATTTCTGGGGTAGGCAGGGTAGGAAGATAATTAAGGAAGGATGAAAGGAAAGAGGGCAAGAAGTGAAGAAAGGAAGGAAGGATGGGAAAGAGAAAGAAACGGACAGGAGGATAGGAGGAAAAGATAAAAAGAAAGGAAAAAACAAAATAGGAGGGAGGAAAAAAAAAAATGGAAAAAAATAAATACTCCGGATAGGAAGAACGAAAGGAAGGTAAGGGAATGAGTAGGTAAAGAATGGAAATAAAAATATAAATAAAATTAAAATGGAAGTAAAAAGAAGAAAGAAAAAAGTAGAAGGAAATGATAAGTAAGCATAGAAGAGAGAGGAGAACGTGGAGACAGAGAGAAGGAACGGAGGAGATGAATGGGAAATAAACCATGTGAAAAATTGGGAGAAAAATGGACAAAGGGGAATGATATTATATACATGAATATTAAATAGGGGGAAAAAGAATGAAAGAAGAAAAATTGTAAAATTTGGAGATGATAAGAAGAAAAAGAGTGGGAAGAAGAAGGAAAATCGGAGGAAAAAAATTAAGGACGAAGAGGAAACAAAGGAAAATGTAGAAACGAAAGGAAAAATAAATCAAATAAGGAATTGATATAAATAAAAGCCTGAGAAGAATATGAAATAAAGAATAAACAGAATGAAAAAAGAAAAAATTGTAAATTTTAAAAACAAAAGAAAATGAGAAACGAAATTAAGGGACGGAAAGAAAAAAGATACATGAAGAAGAACGAAAGGAAAAGAAAAAAAAAATAAGGAAATTGATAAAAGGTCTAAGAATTTAAGAAGAATAAAGAAGTAAACAGGAATGAAAACAAGTGAAAAATGTAAAAAACAAAAGGGGTACAGAGTAGACAAGAATTAAGGAGGGAAAGAAAAAAGACAAAGTATAGCAAAACGAACAGGAAAGAAAAAAAAATAAGGAAATTGATAAAAAGCGCTCGGAGAAGAATAAAGAATATAAACAGTAATTGAAAAAAAAAGTAAAAACAAAAGGGAAAGGAGAAAGAAAGAATTAAAGGACGGAATAGAAAAAAGAAAACGAAGTAAACGAAAGGAAAGAAAAAAATAAAGGAATTGATAAAAGTCTAAGGAAGAAATTAAAGAATAAACAGTAAAGAGGAAAAAAAAGGAAGAATATAAAAAACAAAAGGAAAGGAAAAAAGGAATTGAGGACGGTGAA
>NC_134802.1:38081511-38089011 GCF_046742065.1 Oratosquilla oratoria
AGGTGGACAGTCACTTCTTTGTGGTCTGTCATTGATTACTAACACTTCAGCCACGTAATTTATATAAATGTTTTTATATTCTCTTAAACGCATTTTGTTACATTAATGTGACAAAAAATCAGAATACCTCTTCTAGGGTATTTGTATTATTTGGAAAATATTTGTAGTCATGCCTATAGTCGTGTCATACATACCAGATTCTAAAGATTTATATTGAGGGAGAAGAGGGGAGATTTCCGGTCGACTGGAGGGGTGTGTGTGTAGTTCTACTGTACAGGGAAGGAGGGGACAGATTTGAATGAAACAGTTTTAGAAGGATCGGCCTGTTGAGTGTGGTTGGTGAGATGTATAGGAACGCGTTCATTGAGAGGATTGGGAGGGGAATTGAAATAGTACTGTAGTTGTGGGGAGCTGATGGATTAGGACGGGAGAGGGTACGCAGATAGGATTTTTGTAACAAAACATATATGATTTTTCTTTTCTTTTTTTACAAAGGGTGGGGATGTCATTTGTGGTTCTATGTATTTAGAGAAGGCTTATAACACGATTGACAGGGTCGCGTTGTGGGATGTAGTGCAGGTCTATAGGTTAGGGGAAGGCTACGAGTATTGAGGGCGGTCAAGAGTTATCTGCTTTAGTGATATAGGTTATGCGATGGTGGTTAGAAAAGAGAGTGGATGGTTTGAGGCAAAGATGTGGCTATGCTAGGGTTATGTGATGCCACCATGGTTGGTCAACGTTTATATGAATAAGGTGGACTGAAGATATTGGTTGGGTTTTGACGCAGGAGGTTGGGAGTAAATGGAAGTAAAAATTGAGAGCAGGTTGTTGTTTATTGGTCGCATTGTACTTGTGGTTTGACCACAAAATGGCCGGGGGCGATTGGTGGCCGGGTTTGGGAGGATATGTAGGAAGAGGGGGTTGAGAGTAGATATGAACAGAGTTAGGGTAGTGAGGTGTGGAAGTGAAGGGAGTAGTGTTGGTTCGGAAGTGGTTTTAGGAAAATCTTTTGAGTATTTGGCTTTAACAAGGGTGATGCAAACAAGGTCATCATATCAAAACAACGGGGCAGGACTCGCAGCAATGGTTATAAACTGGACAAATTTAGATTTAAAAAGGAAATAATTAAGAATTGGTTTACTAATAGGGTGGTCGACGAATGGAATAAACTTAGTAACCATGTAGTAGGCGCTGAAACTATCAATTGTTTTAAGAAACGATTAGACAACTTTATGGATGGGGATGGCAAGTGGTAATGGGTACGGAGCTGCCTAGAGCAGGCCTTATGGTCTCTTGCAGTCTCCTTCATTCTTATGTTCTTATGTTCTATGAGATACGAACCGGGGATAGTGGGTGGAGGCGAATTTAGGAAACGTGAGACTGGAGAGATATTTGTTTGGGGTTGTATGGGATGGTGACTGGGGATGATGGGTGGAGATGAATTACAGAGCAAGACAAGTAAGTAAATGTTTGGGTGAAAGAACGGTACCATGGGAAATAGGTGTCAGGGTGTAATGGTGGCGTAGAATATTCTTTGTGTGTTGTACATACGTATTTGTAATATTGTTTATCTGTTATTATATATTTTATATATTATTGTGAGAACCAAGTGTTCAGTAAAGCGTGTATGTTTTTCCCGCCAAGTCGAAGCTTGTTGACATCACTTGGCGTCGAAGCCTGTCTTGGTTCAGCTTACAAAGTGGCCGCACGCTTGTTTTGGTAGTGCTTTCTCACATTGTAACTAATACAATATTTTCCATTGTTGCATATTTGATTGTTTCATTGGCCACCCCAGTACAAGGGAATAGATGGAGAGAGGAGACTATACAAGGAAGTGGTAATGCCTCTGGCTTTGTACGGGATGGAGACTTGAAAATTGAAGAAAACATAACGGAAGAGCCTTAGTGAGTTTGGGATTAAGTGTTTAAATATGATGGAGTTGCGAGGGTGGATGGAGTGAAGGATGTAAAGATGGGATGGAGAGAGGATCCTGATAGACTGTAGGCAGATAGGATAGATCAAAGAAAGAGATGGTTTGGCTATATTGAAAGAATGAGTGAAGACAGGCTGCCAAAAGGATTATGGGAAGCAGGTGTGAATAAATGGAACTTGAGGGAAAGAAAGAAATTAAGTGAATGGACAAGGTGGAGGAGCATTTAATTGCCATTCGGTTTAGTTATGTGATTCAGTTTAACGTCGCAAAGTCCCCCTATCAGGAGGCTGTGACAGTGCCCCTCACTGAAGACTTTATAGCGTGGAATTTGATTAACGACGCTCTAGGTCAGACTCGTTGGCGGTAGAGTTCTAACTGATGTCACCTCGACCTCCGCCGCAAGTGGTGGCGCTCTAAGCCCGCTCGACCAGTGTTCAAAAGGGGAAAAACCTAGACGTGAATAGTGAGTGGTTGTAAAAGAAAGAGGAAATGGGGAGTCTAAAGGTATTTAATTTTGTTTCCTTTGTATATTTTTCGAGTGTAATTAAACGGTAGAAGTGAACCAGCCCCAGTTATCGGGCCCCACTGCGGAGATGCTGTGTCTTACTGCATTGTCTCTGACGTTGTTGTGGTGGTCAGAGGTGACCTTTCATCAACGGAGAGATAGCTCGTTATCGGGCCCTACTGCGGATATGCTGTGTCTTACTGCATTGTCTCTGACGTTGTTGTGGTGATCAGAGGTGACCTTTCATCAACGGAGAGATAGCTCGCTATCGGGCCCTACTGCGGATATGCTGTGTCTTACTGCATTGTCTCTGGCGTTGTTGTGGTGGTCAGGGGTGACCCTTCATCAACGGAGAAATAATATGGGAGGCAATGAATTGGTTTTGGAGGGATGCGGGATGGGTAGTGGGCGGATGTATGTGTTAACTCACTGTCAGAACGAAGGTGGCTTGACGTGACGTTGAGAATTTCTCTCGGGATTTCTCGGGTGTACTGATTTAGACCAACAAGCATCAGAACAACTACACCCTATTTTATTCACCCCCCAAGAAGACCAAGGCATGGGGCCTTAGAACAACCTCAAGAGAGAATAGAAAAGAAGGAAGAGCGGGGGTGACACTCACTTCCCCCGCTTTATAAGGGGAAAAGAATTTTTGGTATGTATACACCAAGAAATTTGAATTTGTACGTGAAAAAATGTATACAAACTCCATATAATCACAAAGAATTTAAAAATTATTTTAGATTCACTTTGTATAAAAAGAGACAAATACTTGCATGCATATTTCTTACATTGGAGATTTCTCAACCTTTTTTATCTCACAGTACAGTAAGCTAGGCAATGGAATGGTCGAGGCACACCATCAGTATTTAAGAAAAGATTTAGTCATTTAAAAGAATAGGAATGATAAAAATATGTTCATGTGTTAAAAATATAATAGTTTATTAATTTGGTTTTCAAAAATATACTGTTGATCATGGTTTTCAACAGAATTTAGATTTTTTTTTTTTACATATTTCTTGCTTTTACAATGAAAGAAAATGCTATTGGAAAAGGTGCTTTACAATGAGAAATAACATGAAACTTTCAGATATAGATTGTTTTTAAAAACAGATGTAAGTAAAAATAAGAAATCGTTCGCTTACATAAAAATATTAATGGGAAACCTTTGCTTGGTGTTGTTTCATTATGTTCCTCGTCCATGGTCGAATGGTTGACAGGCGAATCCTCAGGTGTCTGAAGCCGTGATCTGGCCTTTATTTTTAATATGCTCATGGCAGAGAAGCCAGGTAAGCAGAACTTCAAATGTCTTTTTGAAAGAACAATCAAAATGAAGTCATATCTGTCGGTAGGTACGTCATTTCCAGTCCTCTATCATTTTTAATATCCGTCAGTTCATCCTCCTCGACAACAGTTAATACTGCTGACTCGCACGCACTCCGCACAAACCGATATTTCCAAGGAAGATACACCAAGTGATAGGAAATACTTTTTCATTTTGCTTTTTACTCATACATACATACATATACCAAGGCTTTTTCCCCTTCCAAGGGAGGTAGCCAAAAAGGGAAAGGCATAAAAACACTCCCACCCAATTCATCCCTAAATACACTCCACACCCCTCCCACCCTTCCTCTCATCTGAGCACCTCCTGGATGACGGGTCATCCCTGCACCCCGCCCACCGCCCTGGGTCAGAAGCAGTGTCGCAAGACACAGTACATCCACAGCAAGGCCGCTTCATTTAATCGGCGACCCCCCCTCTCCGTCCCCCTTTGCATATAAGGAGAGGACGGGGAGAAATCCATTCGGGCTGCGTCAAAATTTACTCACACATACTACCCCCCCCCCACCCCCCCCCCCGCCCATTCCTCCTCATGCAGTCACAACATCATCCATATACAACCATTCTCCACTCACCTCTGTCTTCCGTCCTCTCCCTTCCTTCCTCAACAGACATTCCCCTCTTCCCCAAAGCCCCCTTCACCCCATCCATCCACCTCATCCTAGGACGTCCCCTCATGTTCACTCCCTCCACATCTGCCTTCCATACCTCTTTTACTAGTCTTTCTTCACTCATTCTTTCCATGTGTCCAAACCATCCTAATATTCTTTCATCAACCCTATCTCCCAAATCCTTTTTCACCCCTGTTCTCCTCCTCACCTCCTCATTTCTCACTCTATCTAGCCTAGTAACCCCCACCATACTTCTCAGACACCTCATCTCAAACACATTCAAACTCCTTCTCTCTTCTTCTCTTATGTTCCACGTTTCTGCCCCATACAATGCTGTTGGCACAATCACTCCTTCATACAGTCTCCTCTTCGCATCCATTCCCAAATGTCTATTTCTCATTACACTCTTTAAACCACCAAGGCATTTACTCGCTTCTCTCAATCTACATTCTACCTCCACCTTCACTCCACCTTTTCCTGCTACACTTGCACCCAAGTATCTAAAACTATCCACTTCCTCCAGTCGCTCTCCCTTAATGTTCACTTCCAGTCTACAGCCACTTTCACCCCTTGTACATCTCATCACCTTACTTTTACCCACATTTATCTTTAGCTTTCTTCTATCACATACTCTCCCAAACTCTGCCACCAGCTTCCTCAATCCCTCCTCTGACCCTGCCACAAGCGCAGTGTCGTCTGCAAACAACAGCTGGCTCACCTCCCACTTTTCTCCATTTTCTTTAACCATCTCCAATCCCTGACTCACTACCCTAGCATTCACCTCTCGCACCACCCCATCCATGTATAAGTTGAACAGCCAGGGCGACATAACACATCCTTGACGAAGTCCCACCTTTACTTCAAACCACTCACTCTCTCCATTTCCAATCCTAACACATGCTCTACTACTCACATAAAAACTCTTGACAGCTCCCAAAGCTTTCCTCCTATCCCATAAATCTGCATAACCTCCCACAGTGCCTTTCTGTCTACCCTATCATAAGCCTTTTCCAGATCCATAAAGGCCCAAAAAACATCCTTCCCCTTTCCTATAGCTTTCTCACATATCTGTCTTACTCAGTAGTGACAAATTTGTAAAATTAAATTGATAATGTTTCTGTCCTGCATGCATTTTTTTTTTTTTTTTGTGAACTCAAACATTTCAACTTTTTTTTTTTTCGTTTTGTTTTCTTTTCTTCTGGCTCCTCACAATGTCAGTGCACGTCAAGATACTTTCATTCTTCCTTTGCATATTCTTAAAGAGTGTTCAGGGTTTGGAATATATCAGATAGGAATGCAACTTTATTCCACCAGGTTTCATTGTTTCATTACTGAGCATGTCAACCAGCTCACACTCTTCTGATGTCAAACATATAAGAAGCTCCTCACTCAGTTAATAAAACCGCAAAAGCACCTGCCATTGAAATAACCATTTCACTTCTGAATGCGGTAGAGGTTTGTGTGAGCAGATTCTATGGCAGAATATATTGTTGAAAACAACCATGAATTTAATGACTTACATTTGATGTAGTAAATTTTTTTTATCGTCTCATCTAGAGTTCGAGTACTAATGACTTTGAAATAAGGCCCTCTCTATGCAGAAAACAATGGTTAAAAACAATGGCAAGGTTCTTCTGTTTGGCAATTGCAATGAATCCTTTTAGGCTTCCAGGCATAGAGGTTGCATTATACGTGCAGATGCTTATGCATGATACCCATGCCAAATCGTAAGAAATAAAAGTTAATCAATTATATGCGAAACAAAAGTTAATCAATTATATGTCTTCTTTATCAACAAACCCGTCATCCAAAAGGAGACAAGATAAGAGGGAGGGAGGAAGGTGAATGGGAGTGGAGTATGTAGGGATGGGATGTGTGGGAGTGGATTTTATGCCTTTGTTTTTGTATTTATTTATTTTATTCTATTTTTTTGCTATCTCCCTTGTAAGGAGGAAAAAGGCGTTGGTATATGTATGTATGTAAAAAACAAACCTAGTAAAAGTTAAGAGTTGAGCTTTACTAGGGATGTCAGTTGGCTCGTCCAACTGGATGGCTAAGCATTTGGTTTCTTTAATGCCAGCTACCACTTGTGACTCTTGAGATATACGACGACTAATGGTGTTATCTGACATGGGATTTTCAAAACCTGTTTTTCACAATTTTTGCAAAATAATATATTTATCATTTTTGAGCATGCTGGCAATATTACTGATTCTGCAACTGTATGTGATTTTATATTTTTTTGGTAACGATTCCTGCAACCGCATCACTTCTTGAGGTTTGTCAGAAATAATTGTGATTTTTGTTAATTGTTGAGACTAGTGTGTTTGATTAGCAACAAGTTTTTCGAAGTAATAAATGGATTTCTTCCATAAATATGAGTCCTTTGTGTGAAGGCGTCTTTTCAACTTACTTAGAACCATAGCTAGGTTTGCCAACTTCTCGCCGCAGACAACACACGTAGGACGAGTTTGTTCTTCTTCAGATGAAACGAATCCTAAGGACAAGTAGTTTTCTTTATGCAGTCAAACAATTGACTTAGAATTGATACTGCCAGTCCTTAGTTTTTACCACTAGAACCAGTCAGCCATACTTCCTTCATTATCATAATTTTCTATTTTTTTTCATAACAAATTTATCCATGTTTAGTAATATCTGGAAAAAAGAATGGTATTGTTAATTAGAAATAACGGTTTTTTTTTCAAAAGTGCATTTTTGAGTACACAATGCAAATCCGAGAATTTTCATCTATACAAAAATCGTTAAATTATTTTTATTTTATTATTTGCGAAGATTTTTTAAAGAAGAAAAAGGTATAAGACTTGCAATATCTGCTTAAAAAGGTATTCATTTAATAGAAAGAAATTACTATGAAAAGTTGTTAAAAAGAATAACACAAACACTGTTGGGTCGAAATAAACACAGCAGCGCACAAAGCATTATACCTCTTACATTACTGAGCACGTCAGATAGACTGTCCAACGGAGGCGCCGGCTGCATGGCAGTAGAAATTGACGGCTCTACACTACAGAATCCAGGAGAGAGTGTCATTTGTCTTTTAATGCACAACACATCTATTTATTGTATTACTTAGAAATAAGAGTTTA
>NC_134802.1:38094011-38096511 GCF_046742065.1 Oratosquilla oratoria
TGAAGAGCCAGGGCGAGATATAACATTCCTGACGAAGTCCCATTTGCCTCACACCACTCACTCTCTCCATTTCTAATTCTAACACACGCTCTACTACTCTCGTAAAAACTCTTGTATATATGTATATATATATATATGTATATGTATATGTATATGTATATGTATATGTATATGTATATGTATATGTATATGTATATGTATATGTATATGTATATATATATATATATATATATATATATATATATATATATATATATATATATATATATATGCTGGTACATTGTGACAAGTTGATGAAGGTGGAAAAAGAAGAGACGGGTCTAGTTCCGAGTGCCTGAGTTTATTCCTGACCTGTCCGAACTCACCGACTGAACTCACCTAAAATCTCCATTTTATCTTCTATGCTTCTTATTCCATGCTGGACTTCAATACCACTATTGAAAAATAGGAATGATTGGGAAGAATTAAAAAGTGCAAATAACGCTCAAGTACCGGACTTCACGAGAGCCAACTTTGTCAAGAGGAGCAACTATATGAGAAAATAGAATCACCTCCGAGACTGACCCAAAGAGCTGTGACGGGGACAGATATACGGTCAATCCTGACGTCATTAGGGCGGTCAGTGGTCGGGTCACGGAGGGTATGCGTGCCTTAGGTCAGGTCACTTGCCGGCGCGGGGTCAAAAGTCTGGTCAGTGATTTGGACGAAATGTATAGTAACTTAACAAATTTAATTCTAAATACACAAAATAAATTTATTCCCCTCAAGCCAATACGGAAGAATAGTAATACTCCCAAATGGAAGACGGACGAGCTGAAACACGAGATTGGAATGAAAAGAGGACTTTGTGTAAGAATAAATGACGAAAATGTCATGATAGAATCGGAGGAAAAAATGAATGAGGACGATTTTGACAAATTGTTCACATGGACGGTGAAATGCCAAATGAACTTCAATATCTCAAAGTGCAGCGTGTTAAATGTAGGGCTACACAGCCCCAGAAATATATATAGCTTAGATAACACGTTTTTAGAGAAAACTGCGTGTGAGAAAGAGAAAGTTCTAGTGAGTCCTGACCTTACTTCCAGGAAACAGTGCATTAGTGCCAGAAATAAAGCCCACAGAACATTAGGTTTCATTGCTAAGACGATTACGAATAGAAGTGCAGAGGTAATTATCAGAATCTATCTAGCGTTAGTTAGACCCATCCTTGACTATGCGTTACAGTTTTGCTCTCCGTCTTATAGAATGGACATCACTTCATCAGAATCAATACAGAGGAGAATGACCAAAATGATACATGGGCTCAGAAATTTACCTTACAAAGAGAGGCTTACGCACCTTAACTTACACTTTTTAGAAAGACGCTTAGTGTAGGGTGATCTAATAGAGGTGTCTAAATGGATCAAAAGCTTTAACAAGGGTGATGCAAACAAGGTCCTCTTATAGGACAACAGGGCAAGACTTGGAGTAACGGATTTAATCTGGACAAATTTAGATTTAAAAAGGAAATAGGAAAGAATTTGTTTACTAATAGGGTGTTCAACGAATGGAGCAGACTTAGTAACCATGAAGTGAGTGCTGAAACTATCAGTTGTTTTAAGAAATGGTTTAGACAACTTTATGGATGTGGATGACAGGTAGTAATGGACATGAAACTGCCTAGTGTAGGTCTCATGGTCTCTTGCAGTCTTCTTCATTCTTATGTTCTTATTTTAAATACAAAAGCAGATAAATATATTAAGTGTACAGGGCGGCATATAAATAGTGTATCAAAAAGATAGCACTCACAAAGGTTGAATAAAAGTGGAATTTTCACCGATACTGCTGTAAGCGAAATTAATGTATTTTTCGACGGTATGGGTATATCAACCAGATCGTACTTTCAGCCTCAATAAAATGTTATAGTAATACAAATTCTTAGATGATATGTTACCAATAAATGCTTTATCATTATTACTTTCCTTACGTTGGGCCGCAGCTTCAACTAACCTCCGCTAACATACATATACACAAACGTGATATAAACGGAACACAATCTAATGACATTGAGTGAAATTGGATTAAAAATAACATAGGACTGAGATTTTGTTCCATGAGGCAAAAATTATATAAACTCTCCACTCATCCATCAACATCCAATTTTCTTGTCAGATATCATAAAAAGAAAAAAGAAATGCACAGAAAAAAGAATATTAAAATTCTCCAATAGACAGAAATTGCAGGCAACACAACTTTCGTTTTTTTTTTGTTTTTTGTTTTTTTTTACAAATAAGTTTTGACAAGAAAAACAGAGACGAACAAGATGCAATTAAGAGAGTCACATGGCTACAGGTATCTCTGAAGGACCGTGTGAGGCGGATTCAAAGATATATATATATATATATATATATATATATGTATATATATATATATATGTATATATGTATATATATATATATATATACACACAAAATACTATTTAACTGTTCATTCACTCATTTGCTTACCTATTTATCAA
>NC_134802.1:38124011-38126511 GCF_046742065.1 Oratosquilla oratoria
CTTTATATTTTTTCTTTTTTTCATTTTTTCATTTTTTCTTTCTCTTTTTTCATTTTTTCTTTCTCTTTTTTCATTTTTTCTCTCTCTTTTTTCATTTTTTCTTTCTCTTTTTTCATTATTCCTTCTCTTTTTTCATTTTTCTTTCTCTTTTTTCATTGTTTTTTCTCTTTTTTATTTTTCTTTCTCTTTTTTCATTTTTCTTTCTCTTTTTCATTTTTTCTTTATATGTTTTCATTTTTTCTTTCCCGTTTTTTTTTCTTTCTATTTTTTTTTTCTTCTTTTTTCATTTTTTCTTTCTCTTTTCTCATTTTCTTTCTCTTTTTCATTTTTCTTTCTTTTTTCATTTTTTTTCTTTTTTTCTTTTTTCTTTCTTTTTTCATTTTTTCTTTCTCTTTTTTCATTTTTTCTTTCTCTTTTCTCATATTTCCAACTAATCCTTTCTTTATTTTTATTTTTCTGTTTTTCCACAATTTATTTTTTCTCTTCTTTTCCCTAGTTTATTTTGTTTTCTTCCTTTTCATCCCTTTAATTATTTATTCTCTCTCTCTGTCTCTCTCTCTCTCTCTCTCTCTCTCTCTCTCTCTCTCTCTCTCTCTCTCTCTCTCTCTCTCTCTCTCTCTCTCTCTCTCTCTCTCTCTCTCTCTATCTCTCTTTCTCTCTCTCTCTCTCTCTCTCTCTCTCTCTCTCTCTCTCTTACACACACACACACACACACACACACACACACACACACACACACACACACACACACACACACACACACACACACACACACACACACACACACACACACACACACACACACACACACACACACACACACACACGCACACGCACACACACTCGTTCAATTTGCATTCTCCCTTGTCATTCTTTTAGTTATTTATTCACTCTCTGTCTCTGTCTGTTTGTCTGTCTCTCTCTCTCTTTTATTCTTGGAAGACATTCAGATATATCAGTTAACAGACACTTTCTGTCGGTTCTGGAGAAGAGGGCGTGAAATTTGTCTCGCGGATTCACTCACGACCTCATGCAAAGAACACCGAATTTTGGTTGCAGTTAATGGGGGAAGGGGGAAGAGGAAACTCCCAGTCCACATGGAAGAAGGGTAAGCAGGATGGGAGGAATGAACTGAATAAGGAGAGAACAAAAGAACATAAGAATAAAGGAGACTGCAAGAGACCATAAGGCCTACACTTGGCAGCTCCGTATCCATCACCACCTGTCATCCCCATCCATAAATAAGTCTAATCGTTTTTTAAAACAACTGGTAGTTTCAGCGCTTACTACATGGTTACCAAGTTTATTCCATTCATCGACCACCCTATTAGTAAACCAATTCTTGCCTATTTCCTTCTTAAACCTAAATTTGTCTAGTTTATACCCAATACTGCGAGTCCTTCCCTGTTGTTTTATTATGATGACCTTGTCTGCATCACCCTTGTTATAACCTTTGATCCACTTGAACACTTCTATTAGATCACCCCGCACTCTGAGTCCATGTATCATTTTGGTCATTCTTCTCTGTACTGATTCTAGTGAATTTATGTCCATTCTGTAGGACGGAGACCAAAAATGTACCGCATAGTCAAGGATTGGTCTAACTATCGCTAGATAGAGTTTAATAATTACCTCTGCACTTCTATTCATTACCGTCCTAGCAATGAAACCTAATGCTCTGTTAGCTTTATTTCTGGCGCTAATTCACTGCTTCCTGGTTTTAAGGTCCGGACTCACCAGAACTCCCAAGTCCCCCTCGCACTCAGATTGTTCTAAAAACGTGTTATCTAAGTTGTATCTATTTTAGGGGTTGTGTAGCCCTACATTTAACACGCTACACTAAGAAATATTGAAGTTCATTTGCCATTTCACCGACCATGTTAATAATTTATCAAGATCATCCTGCAGAGTCTCTGCGTCGTCTCCTGGCCTAATTAGACCTTCTATTTTAGTGTCGTCCGCAAACTTACTAACATCACTATTTATTCCATCGTCTAAGTCATTTATGTACATAATGAACAACAAGGGACCCAAAACCGAGCCCTGGGGGACCAGCTAGTAACATTGCTCCACCTAGATTTTATTCCATTTATGGTGACCCGCTGTTTTCTGTTACTAATCCGAGCTCTAATACATTCTAACTATTTTCCTCCTATGCCATGGGCTTTGATTTTATTTAGTAGTCTCTGGTGTGGATGTCCTTCGATGTGTTCTCTGAGTCTATTTACTATCATTGATTCAAGCATTTTTCCTATAACTGATGTCAAACTGATTGGGCTGTAGTTGCATATAGACGATCTATCTCCCTTCTTAAAAACAGGAACAACGTCTGCCTGCCTCCAAGCAGTTGGCACAAAACCAGTGTCTACCGATTTATTGAATATTTCAGTTAACTGGTCGCAGATTTCAAATTTACACTCCTTAAGCATTCTTGGAAAAATTTCGTCTGAACACGAAAATTTTGTAGCTTTAAGTCTTTCAATCTGCTTGACTACTTTTT
>NC_134802.1:38146511-38149011 GCF_046742065.1 Oratosquilla oratoria
ATAGGGTTGATGAAAGAATATTAGGATGGTTTGGACACATGGAAAGAATGAGTGAAGAAAGACTAGTAAAAGAGGTATGGAAGGCAGATGTGGAGGGAGTGAACATGAGGGGACGTCCTAGGATGAGGTGGATGGATGGGGTGAAGGGGGCTTTGGGGAAGAGGGGAATGTCTGTTGAGGAAGGAAGGGAGAGGACGGATGACAGAGGTGAGTGGAGAATGGTTGTATATGGATGATGTTGTGACTGCATGAGGAGGAATGGGCGGGGAAGTGGGGGGTGGGGTAGTATGTGTGAGTAAATTTTGACGCAGCCCGAAGGGATTTCTCCCCGTCCTCGCCTTATATGCAAAGGGGGACGGAGAAGGGGGGTCGCCGATTAAATGAAGCGGCCTCGCTGTGGATGTACTGTGTCTTGCGACACTGCTTCTGACCCAGGGCGGTGGGCAGGGTGCAGGGATGACCCGTCATCCAGGAGGTGCTCAGATGAGAGGAAGGGTGGGAGTGGTGTGGAGTGTATTTAGGGATGAAATGGGTGGGAGTGTTTTTATGCCTTCCCCTTTTTGGCTACCTCCCTTGGAAGGGGGAAGAAGCCTTGGTATATGTATGTATGTATGTATTATCATTATTATTATTATTATTGTTATTGTTATTGTTGTTGTTGTTGTTGTTGTTGTTGTTGTTGTTGTTGTTGTTGTTGTTGTTGTTGTTGTTGTTGTTGTTATTGTTGTCATTGTTTTTATTATTATTATTATTATTATTATTATTATTATTATTATTATTATTATTATTATTATTATTATTATTATTATTATTATTATTATTATTATTATTATTATTATTATTATTATTATTATTATTATTATTATTATTATTATTATTATTATTGTTATTATTATTATTATTATTATTATTATTATTATTATTATTATTATTATTATTATTACTACTATTATTATTATTATTATTATTATTATTATTATTATTATTATTATTATTATTATTATTATTATTATTATTATTATTATTATTATTATTATTATTATTATTATTATTATTATTATTATTATTATTATTATTATTATTATTATTATTATTATTATTATCATTATTATTATTATTATTATCATTATTATTATTATTATTATTATTATTATTATTATTATTATTATTATTATTATTATTATTATTATTATTATTATTATCATTATTATTATTATTATTACTACTATTATTATTATTATTATTATTATTATTATTATTATTATTATTATTATTAATTATTAATTATTATTATTATTATTATTATTATTATTATTATTATTATTATTATCATTATTATTATTATTATTATTATTATTATCATTATTATTATTATCATTATTATTGATTATTATCGATTATTATTATTATCATTATTATTATTGCTATTATTATTATTATTACTATTATTGTTATTACTGTTATTATTATTATTATCATTATTATTATTATTATTATTATTATTATTATTATTATTATTATTATTATTATTATTATTATTATTATTATTATTATTATTATTATTATTATTATTATTATTATTATTATTATTATTATTATTATTATTATTAATATTATTATTATTATTATTATTATTATTATTATTATTATTATTATTATTATTATTATTATTATTATTATTATTATTATTATTATTATTATTATTATTATTATTATTATTATTATTATTATTATTATTATTATTATTATTATTATTATTATTATTATTATTATTATTATTTTTATTATTATTATTATTATTATTATTATTATTATTATTATTATTATTATTATTATTATTATTATTATTATTATTATTATTATTATTATTATTATTATTATTATTATTATTATTATTATTATTATTATTATTATTATTATTATTATTATTATTATTATTATTATTATTATTATTATTATTATTATTATTATTATTATTATTATTATTATTATTTAATGTTTGCTGGAGAGAGGGAAGAGTACCGGAGGACTGGAGAAGTGCCTGTATAGTTCCTCTTTACAAGGGAAGAGGGGACAAGTGTGAATGTAGTAATTTCAGAGGGATTAGCCTGTTGAGTGTAGTAGGGAAGGCTTATGGGAGGATCTTAATTGAGAGGATTAGGAGAGGAACAGAAGGAGTAATTGGTGAGGAACAGTGTGGATTTAGGACGGGTAGAGGTTGTGTAGATCAGATCTTTGTGGTAAGACAGATATGTGAGAAAGCTATAGGAAAGGGGAAGGATGTTTTTTGGGCTTTTATGGATCTGGAAAAGGCTTATGATAGGGTAGACAGAAAGGCACTGTGGGAGGTTATGCAGATTTATGGGATAGGAGGAAAGCTTTTGGGAACTGTCAAGAGTTTTTATGAGAGTAGTAGAGCATGTGTTAGGATTAGAAATGGAGAGAGTGAGTGGTTTGAAGTAAAGGTGGGACTTCGTCAAGGATGCGTTATGTCGCCCTG
>NC_134802.1:38161511-38164011 GCF_046742065.1 Oratosquilla oratoria
TCTTAAAGGAAATGAAAAATGAGATTGTTGTTCCATTAGAAATTATTTTCAAGAAATCCATCATATCCGGAGATGTCCCAAGAGAATGGAAGCTAGCTAACGTTACTCCCATATTCAAAAAAGGTGACAAAAAGAAAACAAATAACTATAGGCCTATAAGTTTGACTTCGATCGTAGGAAAAATAATGGAAACTATCATCAGAGATGATATCGAATATCATTTAGAAAGTAACCATTTGATAAATGATAGCCAGCATGGTTTCAGACGGAAACGTTCTTGCGTGACTAACTTACTCGAATTCTACAACACAGTTATCTCGAATTATGACAAGAGAAACAATATAGATTTGATATATCTAGACTTTGCAAAAGCTTTTGATACCGTCCCACACGAAAGACTACTTACTAAATTAGCTTTGCATGGAATAAGTGGTAGCCTATTAGGTTGGACTAGTAATTGGTTGAAAGGTCGAAAACAGAGAGTTGTTTTAAATGGAAAAACTTCTGGATGGAAAAGTGTTGCAAGTGGAGTTCCTCAGGGTTCCGTTCTTGGGCCACTTCTATTCATAGTATATATAAATGATATAGACCATGGACTAAAATCTACTGTTTCCAAATTTGCTGATGATACAAAACTGTGCGGAGTGGCAAATGATCACTCAAACCAATTAGATATTCAAGAAGATTTAGATCAATTACAGCAATGGTCTGAAAAGTGGCTAATGAAATTTAACACAAGTAAATGCAAGGTAATGCACATAGGTAAAAATAACAGTAAGTACGATTACAAGTTATTTGGAAATTCGTTAACAAAAGTGGATAGTGAAAAAGATCTCGGCGTAATTATCAGTAACGACCTCAAATCATCCAAGCAGTGTATTTCAGCCTCTGAGAAAGCAAATAAGATTCTGGGATTGATTGCGCGATCTTTTGATTTCAAAAGTCCATCACTCATTAACAAGCTATATAAATCGTTAGTTCGTCCACATTTGGAATATGCTGTTTCCGTATGGTCACCGAATCTCGTTAAAGACATTGACAGACTGGAAAAAGTACAACGGCGAGCCACAAAACTGATTCCAAATATCAAAAATAAATCATACGAAAATCGACTTAAGCACATGAATCTGTTTTCCCTAAAAAAGCGTAGACTCAGAGGTGACTTGATACAGGTCTTTAAGATTTTAAAGGGAATTGACAACATCAAAAGTGACCAAATTTTCACATTGAATGAGAATCAGACAAGAAACAATGGTCTCAAACTGTCCGGAAATAGATTCAATTTGGAAGTAGGTAGAAACAACTTTGCCAACCGTGTAGTTAATGAATGGAATAAACTTCCTGCACAGGTAGTGCAATGTAGTTCAGTTCGAAGCTTTAAGAATCATTTAGATAAATACCTAAGTAAGATGCTGTAATGATTATAATTTATGTTATATTATTTGTTTTTGTTTTGTTATAATTTGTCTGTCTGATTTTCATTTATTATTAGTTATATGTCAATTTATAATCACTTACTATTTACCTTTTTGTTTGTTATTCAACTCTACCTATGCATTTATTTGTGTATTTTATTTGTTATTTTTACATTATTATAGTTTTAATTTATTATTAATATGATTTTTTTTTCTTTTTTTTTTTTTTGCATCCGACCTAGATATGGATCAAAAGGTCTCCTGTCGGCATGCTCCGCCTTTGTAAAATCCTTTGGTGAAACCTCTCACCGTGCTCGTCACTGACGGCGCCAAGATTTGCATGGAAAACGTCCAAGTGAGAGTCTAGGAAGTAAATTTCTAGGCTTATATTGCATCTCAAGGCCTTATAGGATGTCAGTAGCTCTTTTACGATTTCAAAATAACTATTTGCTTTGTGACTCATCCAAAATTATGCGCAGAATTTCTTAAATGACAGCTGTGTAGCGTTTTTAAAATCATTTAATTCTTCATAAAGAATCTGGTCTCTCATCAGTTCCAAAATCTGTGGTCCAACAAAAATACCGCCTTTGATTTTTGCGTCACTTACTCTAGGAAACTTATTTTTCAAATAAGTGAATCCTTGCCAGTTCTATCTATACCTTAAAAAAAAAAAAAAAAAAAAAAAAAAAAAAAAAGCAACCCTAGCTTAATAAACAAAGGAGACAGATCAATTTTCTCTGAATCAACAAAGGGAGGATTAATAACATTCTTCTCTCCTGGGGTTAGAGATAATTTTAGACACACATTCTTTTCATAATGATTTTTATCATCTCGACCCACAGAGAAAGCAGCAAAACTTTGTGTAACCCAGCTGCATTCCAAGTAAAATTGCCAC
This sequence comes from Oratosquilla oratoria, assembly GCF_046742065.1. Taxonomy (NCBI): domain Eukaryota; kingdom Metazoa; phylum Arthropoda; class Malacostraca; order Stomatopoda; family Squillidae; genus Oratosquilla; species Oratosquilla oratoria. The sequence goes on from NC_134802.1 coordinate 38,163,822, forward strand.
AACCTTTAGGTCACCACAGATATTCCATTTGTATTCTTCATACTTTTTTTCAATAGAAGCTTCATCCTCTTCATGTTAGCTTCATGGTCCAGAGGAACTTATTTCCATTGTGGAGCAAAACAGCTTTCAGGCTCACTTTTGAAGAATCAATAAACAAGCGCCACTCATTCCTATCATATTTATGGTTAAG
>NC_134802.1:38169011-38174011 GCF_046742065.1 Oratosquilla oratoria
CGAGAATTGGGGTAACGACCCGCAGCGCAACGATACTGAAATTATTTCAGCCCTGAGTGGGATTCGAATCAGGACCGTCGTAGTGGCAGCCGAGAACTCTACTACTGCGCGCGCGCGCGCGCGTGTGTGTGTGTGTGTGTGTGTGTGTGTGTTTAAGCCATATTCATCCATTTATCTCCCTGAGAAATACGGTTGGTAAGCCTGTTTGTACTTCGGAGTGGTCGTAAATGCAAATTATCCTATTCGTTTTCTTAAAAAAAAAAAAAATGTCATTCCTGTTTATTTTATTTCATTAGACGTGACATTATATTTACTACTTTTAATACCCTGTGTAGGGATATTGGCACCATAGTTCCCTATAACATGATTATCCTTTTCCTGACCATGAAAAATTTAGTTGGTAAGCCTGTTTTGTTACCCCTTTCAGTTGGTAAGCCTGTTTTTGTCCCACCAAAATTGACGTCATGGTTAATTTTACCAAATAATTTTAATGTCATCAAGCAATTATCAGTATCTGTCGCAAGGTTTTTTGCAGAAACTGTCCCACCCGAGACGAAATGTGGCTTCACAAGAGAGATACCACAAACATGATATTCTTTATACACTAAATTCAAAAGAAATCCCACGAACAGAACCGTGATCTATATCTGGTCTTCATTGGCCTAACAAAGGCATTTCACACAGTAAACAGGAAACTTCTCTGGAATGTCCTCCATAAGTGAAGTAACCCTCCAAACTTTCTCAACAACCCCAAAAAACTTCCACGAGGGAACGAATTCCTGTGTACTGGCGGGAGAAGGAAAGAAAAAAAAATCAGAGCCCTTCGCAAAGTACCTGTGATATTCAATCTGTTCCTCACTGCTGTCACAACCATGAGCCACAGTAAGTTCAATGATGACGACAGAGTGCGGATACAATACCACCTATATGCGAACTACTTCAATATCTGTCGCCTAAAGGCCCGCACGAAACTTACCACCGCTTATCTGATGAAACTGCAGTACGCTGACGATTGTGCCCTGCTGGCTCGCTCTGCTAAAAACCTACGACACACTATCTCAGTGGTCTCTGCAGCCTACCAATGCACAGGTCTACATATCAACACAAAGAAGACAAAGACAAAGATACTTGCACAACACAGAAGAGCCCCAGTTTCGCCCCCTATTTTTCAAATCAACGATGTGCAGCTATAGCAAATGAAATAGTTCACCTAACTCGGCAGCATAACAACACCAAAATACAACTTAGGAACACAAAAAAACACAAAGAACAAACAATAGCAGGCCTTCTGGCCCTAACGAGGCTGTTTGTGTTTACTATACTAAGCTACAGCTAAGAAAACAGGGCAACTAGGAGATAGAAGATGAACTAACACTACTGCTACCACTATCCTATCTAATTATAATTAAATGTCGGGCTATAAGATCTTTCATTACATGGGATAATATTTTATTTGCGGGTTAAAGTCCAAGTATTTATCTAGGTGATTTTTAACTGCTGTTATTGTGTTACTTTCAACGACAGTGGAAGGTAACGAATTCCACACATTAACAACCCGGTTAAAGAAAAAGTGCTTACTTTCATTCGAAGAAAATCTTTTACCAATTACTTTAAAATCGTGATGTCTTCTTGTATTTGATTGGTCTAATAAGAAGTAATCTTCGACATTGATGTTGTCAAAGCCTTTGAACATTCTAAAAACCTCGAATAAATCTCCTCGCATTCTCCTTTTAGAAAGTGAGAATAAATTTAGACTTTTGAGTCTTTCTTCATACGGCAGAGTTCTCATCCTTGGTATCATTTTAGTCATTCTCCGTTGCACTCTTTCTTGTCTACTAATATATTTCTGGTAGTATGGGGACCAAAATTGTACACAGTATTCGAGGTGGGGACGGACCAAGGAATTATAAAGGTTTAGCAATATTTTTTTTTTTTCTGATTTATTTTCGAAGACTCTTCCGATAAAGCCAACCAACTTATTTGCTGTTTTAACAATTTCTGAGCAATGGTGACTTGGCTTCAAGTCATTTGATATAGAAAAACTCCTAGATATTTTTCTTTAGTTAATAAATCCAGTATTTCACCATTCATTTGGTATTGGATGTGATCATTGTTACTTCCAATGTGCATGACTTTACATCTATTAACGTTAAGTTTCATTTGCCACTTGCTTGCCCAGCTTGATAGTCTGTTTAGATCGGATTGCATAGTTTCTTTCTCTTTAGTGGTTGTTACTATACCGGTAATTTTTGCGTCATCAGCAAATTTTGATACTTTGTAGAAGAGGCCGTTGTCTAGATTACATATATTAAGAAGAAAACGGGTCCCAAAACTGATCCTTGCGGTACGCCACTTTTAACGTCGTGCCAGCTAGATGAGGCTCCGTAAATTACAACTCTCTGTTTTCGCTCAGGGAACCAATCTTAAATCCAGTTTTGGATACTACCGGAAATGCTGTGCGTTTTTTATTTGTCGAGCAATCGTTTATAAGGAGCTTTATCGAATGCCTTCTGAAAACCTAGATAAATTATATGAACAGATCTACATTCCTCGTATTTGCTAAAGACGTCATTAAAGAAGTCGAGAAGATTAGTTAAACATGAGCGTTTGCTACAGAAGCCATATTGTGAATGTTTCATAATTTTATTTATTCTAAAAATTTCACTGCACTGTCGGGAATGATGGTCTCTAGCAGTTTACACAAAATCGTAGTCAGGGTAATCGGTCTGTAGTTGCCTGGTTGTGACTTGTCCCCTTTCTTAAATATTGGTGTTACGTTAGCACATTTCCAATGTTAAAGATTTGTTGAAAAGGATGCACTAGTGTTTACTGATTTGATTTCTTACTTCTCGCAGAATTCTAAGTAAAATTTTGCCAGGTGCTGGGGCTTTATCTATGTTGAGCTTATCAATTGTTTGTAATTATGAGTTGATTTAAAACGTTTTGGGGCATTTCATGTTTTGGTGGCTGATACACTGAGGAATCCTCGTCTGTGAAGATGGATGCAAAAAAATTATTAAGGGTTAAGGCAATCTCATTTTCATCATCCGTATGTTTACCTTCATCGTTGTTTAGTGGTCCAATGCCGCAGGTAAGTGTTTTCTTCTTATTCGCATAACTATAGAATTCTTTGGGGTTCGATTTGCTTGCCTCAGAAATATACTCTTCAAAAATTTTCTTACGCTTTATCAGTGTTTTGGTTTCGCAGTGAATTCTGTCTAGTGTTAGTTTATTGTCTTTGCTTTTTAGTTGATGAATACTTTTTGTACGCACGCTTTTTACGAGAGGGGTTGTTGCTAATTTTCTTATTCCACCACTTTGGTTTATTTGTTGCCGGACCTCTCCCACGATAGAGAACTCAGATATTTACAGCACTGTTTAGTTCCGTGGTGAAGTTTTACCACACTTTATCAATAGCAATTTCGTTCGAAGTTTTGCTCCAGTCGGAAAGTGTTGAAATTAGCTCTACGGAAGTCGAGTACTTTTTCTTTGCTGATCTTAAATAAACTAGCTCCCATTTTCATTTTGAATGTGATGATACGATGATCGCTAGTACTGAATATCTGGCCGACATTTACTTCATTTACAAGATTCTCTGTTGTAGAAAATATTAGGTCAAGGATATTTTTTCTCGAGTAGGGCTGTTTACGCATTGGTGGAAGTCACTTTCCAGTAAGTTACTATACAAGTCTCGGCCTGTATGCCCATTCAGATCCTCTCCCCCTCTCTTAATCGGTAAGTTAAAGTTTCCCATGATTACTGTCTCGCAGCGTCGGTTAGTTTCTAAGATTAAATTGAATAATTTTTCATCGTTTTCCAGCAGCTGACCCGGTGGTCTATAAACAAGTCCAATCATTACTTTAGATTTACTACAATCTTTTTTAATTTCAACAAACAATATATCAAAATTTGTTACTGCCTCTCTTTTTGACTGTGATGGTTGGAGGGAGTTATGGACATATAATATTACTCCACCACCTATTCTATTCTCTCTTTCGCAACTGAAAATTCAGTAGTCCGGCAAACAGTATTCCGGAGTAAAATCTCGACTTGATGTGTCCAACCATGTTCCTGTTACTCCTATCACGTGATAGTTATCTGTCGCTCCGAGAATTTATAGATCTTCGAATTTGTTTCGTACGCTGCGAGCATTAACGTAACAGAGGTTGATATCTGTCACTTTTCTTTTTTGCTCTATTACGAAGGTGTTGATGGGGGCTCCGCTGTGGAGTTTTTTCTTCTGATGTCGGCCAGGCTGTTGTTGAGCAGCCTACCTAACCTTGCTGCTCTGGCCACATTCAAGTGGAGACCGTCTTCCTCAAAATAGAAGTTGTCCCAGAAATTGATGAAGTGCACATTTTCCTTTTCACTGAGGGGTTTTATTCTGTTGTTCGCACTGAATGCGATATTGTAGAATCCGTCGATGTTGAAAATTTTATCCCTTCTCTTGAATCTGGGAAGGATCTTTGAAATTACAAGGTTTTTCTCAGGATCCTTTCCTTTATATTTCCTAATTGTTCCCCGGTACTTTTTAATGAGTTCCTCTGATCACGTTGATTCGACGCCATTCGGACCGGCGTGAATTATGAATACCCTGATCGAGTCCGCGTCTTTTGTGACAATGTCACAGGACTAGGCAATGTCATCGAGTCCGGCACCTCTAAATATAACACCTTCTGCGGCCGTTTGAAGAACGACCACAAAACTCTTCGGATTGGTGCCTGACCACGGAGTCCCCGACTAAATGAGTTTCAAACTCGTCCTCTTTGGCTAGATATAAAACTTTAAATCTATTGAAGGTGGTGAGTTCTGACGATACGTGCGCCTTTCGGCGGGGTTTGACTCCATTCTTAACCAGTTGCCATCTCGTGTAGCGATTCAGAGTAATAATCTCAAGTGACTTGACACCTGATAAACATATCAATAAATTATTTGGAGAGACTTATTAACTTATTAAGATCAATGAAAGTGTCCTTCGACTACATAGATGAGGAGATGGT
>NC_134802.1:38176511-38201511 GCF_046742065.1 Oratosquilla oratoria
TTACCTCCTTAGTTCCAATTTCATATTGCCCTGATATTCTATTTTTACTTTTTCCAATCTTCATTATGCTACACTTCATAATATTGAAGTCTACTTCCCATTTCTGACTCGAGTTCCATACCTTATTCAAGTCTTCGTGTAGGGATTCCCAATCCTTTTCAGTTTTTACTTTCCTTAACAATTTAGCGTCGTCTGCAAAGAAGCTCATGTAACATTGCACATCACCATTCATGTCATTCACATGAATAGCAAATATTATTGGAGCCAATACAGATCCTTGTGGAACTCCACTGATCACCTCTTTCTAATCTGAATAATTTTCTCTGAGCACTACTCTCATCTTTCTACCAATCAGGAAGTCCTCCATCCATTTTAGTAGGTTCCCTTGTATCTCTCCTATATGTTCCAGTTTTGTTTTTGTTTTTTTATATATTTTTTTTTTGTGTGGTACCTTATCAAAAGCTTTGTGTAAGTCCAGGAAGGCACAATTAGCCCATCCATTTCTTTCTTGCACTATGTCTATTAATCTTGAGTAGAAACATATTAAGTTTGTGGTACATGATCTTCCTTGTGTGAACCCAAATTGTCTTGTGTTTATTATATAATTTTCTTCCAGGTGTTTTACCCATCTATTCTGATGATTTTCTCACAAATTCTGGCTATAGTGCTTGTTAGTGAGACCGGTCTATAGTTAGTTGGTTCTTCCTCGTTTCCTCCTTTATATTGGTACAATGTTAGCATTTTCCCAGTCTTTTGGTATTTTTCCTTCTAAGTGAGCAACTTATTACGTTATGTATTTTGTCCATTAGTTCTTCTTTGCATTCTTTTAGAGTCCAATTTGCAATTCCGTTCGGGCCATGTGATTTCCTGACGTCAAGGTTTGATAAATGTTCCATTATTTCTTTTTGTGTTATTATTATCTCACTCATGGAGGGGAGATAGCATTTCATTTCCCTCATCACAATATTGAGCTTTCTTTCTAGTGAAAACAAACTTGAAGTGATTATTCATGACTTCGGCCATTTCTAATTCTTCTGTATAGCATATATTTCCTTGGCATAGTTTCACCATTTCCTGTTTATTTTTAAGTTTACCGTTCACGTATTGATAGAATAGCTTAAGTTGCTCTTTTCATTTATCTATAATATCCTTTTCATGGTTCCTTTTTTCTTCTCTTCGCAATTTTTACATAATCATTTCTATAGTTTATATATACTTGCCATTTTCCAGTTTTTCTTATATTTTTTCCCATTTTTTCCAAGCTCTATCCCTTCTATCTTTTGCCTCACTGCATCTTTTGTGGAACCAGCATTTAATATACACTCTCTCTGGCTTCTGTCTTGGTATGTACCTATTCATTCCTTTATTATAGTTGTCCATCAAGATCTCCCATTTCTCTTCCACTTTTGTCTCTTCCATGTAGAATTTTTCCCAATTTGCACTTTGAAACAATTTCTTTAATTTTCTAAATTCCGTTTTGTTGTACATCAATCTTCCTTTCCTAGTATTTTAATTTCTCTCCATGTATGTTTTTTCCTTTAGTTCAGTCTCATTGAGTATATGGTCACTCTTTCCAATTGGTGTCTTATATTGGATTTTATCCATAATTTCAGGTTCTGTTGTAAATATCAAATGTAGTCTCGACGGCTCCTCGTTATTTCTGTATCTGGTGTTTTCATTGCGCTTACAGGAATTGTAGCAATGTAGGTTGATGTATTAAAGGAGAAAGAGAATGTTCTTAAGCTACAAAGGAAAAGTCTATCATAGTTCATGTGAGAAGCGCAAGTATTGTGCCGTCTTCGTGGTAGCCTCTTCAGTAGGCAGAAAAGTATTTATAGCATATCATGGTAAAAAACAGATTATCTGACAAATACTCTGAAAGCATTACGTGGTAAAAGCTATCCAGACACTTTCATCCAGACGCAACCCTTGAAGAACACCATTATGATATTTCATTCGAATGTCTTTTTTAAGGCATATCATGATGAGGATAAAAATATTATGAGTATCAAGAGGAACATCACGCTTATAAAAGACAAGTGAGACATCATAGACTTGCCTTATTATAAAAACACCTGTTCTTGTTAATCAACTTTAAAAATGAACAGCTTGCAAGGTCATTCGGAGAATCTATCTTAAACTAGCCTTGTGTATGAAGACCATCATACTACAGAAAATTTTGTGCCTTCTAAATCTATAGACATTTACCACAAGACACTCAGCACAGTAGGATGTTTGTCTCCACTTACAGAGACCGGGAAAATAGCACCATCAATATTACCATCAGTCTGAACTAGAGAGGGACTTACTAGTAAACAATACTAGACTAATCTCACATTACACTGACCTCAAGAAGCTTAGGATATTAGAAACAAGGAACACAGGAGACAGACAGACAGACAGAAAAAAATGACAGAGATAGGGACAGAAGCAGAAACAGAGGCAGAGGCAGAGACAGAGACAGAGACAGAGACAGAGACAGAGACAGAGACAGAGACAGAGACAGAGACAGAGACAGAGACAGAGACAGAGACAGAGACAGAGACAGAGACAGAGACAGAGACAGAGACAGAGACAGAGACAGAAACAGAGACAGAGACAGAGACAGAAACAGAGACAGAGACAGAGACAGAGACAGAAACAGAGACAGAGACAGGGACAGGAACAGGGACAGGGACAGGGACAGGGACAGGGACAGGGACAGAGACAGAGACAGAGACAGAGACAGAGACAGAGACAGAGATAGAGACAGAGACAGAGACAGAGACAGAGACAGAGACAGAGACAGAGACAGAGACAGAGACAGAGACAGAGACAGAGACAGAGACAGAGACAGGGACAGGGACAGGGACAGGGACAAAGACAGAGACAGAAACAGAGACAGAGACAGAGACAGAGACAGAGACAGAGACAGAGACAGAGACAGAGACAGAGACAGAAACAGGACAAATACACAGAGAGAGGTCAATAGAGATACATAGACAACCACCAACAAACCAGGTCTAGTCATCAACATTAGTTATAACTCTATTTCTGACATTCCACTTGACACGAAGACCAATAGATATAGAGGAACTAATTATCCATTTGTTCATGCCAAAACCAGCAAACGGACAACTGCTTCCTGACCCAACGTTGCTCTGACATCAGAGTACTCACCAGAAAGAGCTCTGACCTCGTTACGTCATCCAGTATAGAGTTCTACTACATTCCTATGATAGTTCTGTTGCACTTTGATAATCTCTTTCTTGTGAAATATTATATTAAAGTGTTTTATATTCATTTTCCTGAAAACTATTCCTTGCAGTTGTACCAGTGAAGGAATTGAAAGATCATTGAAATTTTGGTTATCCTCTTTCTTCTCTTTTTCCTCCTATTCCTTCTCCTCCCTCCTTCACCTCTTCCTCTAGTTCCTTTTCTTCCCTCATTCATCTCTTCCTCCTGTCCCAATTCCTCCCTTCTTCACCTCTTCCTCCACTTATTCTCCTACTTACTTCATCTCCCGCTCCTCTTTCCTCTATTTCTTCTCGTCTTTCCTTCACCTCCTCCATTCATCTCTTCTCCTTCCTCCCTTACCTCTTCCTCCTCTTATTCTCTCTTCTACCTACTTCATCTCCTCATCCTCCTTCCCCTATTCCTTCTTCTTTTTCTTCTGCCTCTTTCTTTTACACTCTCTTTTTCCTCCTCTTCGTCGAAGGCCAGAGAGTGAGAGGAGGTGGTAACAGCGGTGGAGGGTAAAGGCGACTAAAAGGTTAGACGAATCAATACGAGGAAGCAAATGAGGTTAACCGCATCCATCGGCATGCGGAGCGGGCGAAAGAAAGACGAAGATAAAGAAGATAGACACATAGACTCATAAACAATAGACACATAGGCACTTATGTACATATAAACACAAATACTTAGGCACAAATAGACAACTAAACAATATACACATAGACACTTAGGTACACAAAGAAACAGTCAGACACACATAGACTCATAAACAATAGAGACATAGGCACTTATGTACATATAAACACAAATACTTAGGCACAAATAAACAAATAAATAATAGACACATAGACACTTAGGTACACAAAGAAACAGACAGACACACATAGACTCATAAACAATAGACACATAGGCACTTATGTACATATAAACACAAATACTTAGGCACAAATAGACAAATAAAAAATAGTCACTTATACACTCAGGTACACGAAGAAGCAGACAGACACACATAGGCATATAAACAATAGACACATATGCACTTATGTACATATAAACACAAATACTTAGGCACAAATACACAAATAAACAAAAGACACATAGACACTTAGGCACGCGAAGAAACAGACAGACACACATAGACTCATAAACAATAGATACATAGGCACTTATGTACATATAAACACAAATACTTAGGCACAAATAGACAAGTAAACAATAGACACATAGACACTTAGGTACACAAAGAAACAGACAGACACACATAGACTCATAAACAATAGACACATAGGCACTTATTTACATAGAAACACAAATACTTAGGCACAAATAGACAAATAAACAAAAGTCACTTAGACACTTAGGCACACGAAGAAACAGACAGACACGCATAGACTCATAAACAATAGACACATAGGCACATTGTACATATAAACACAAATACTTAGGCACAAATACACAAATAGATAATAGACACATAGACTCTTAGGTACACAAAGAAACAGTCAGACACACATAGGCTCATAAACAATAGACACATAGGCACTTATGTACATATAAACACAAATACTTAGGCACAAATAGACATAAATAATAGACACATAGACACTTAGGTACACGAAGAAACAGTCAGACACACATAGACGCATAAACAATAGACACATAGGCACTTATGTACATATGAACACAAATACTTAGGCACAAATACGCAAATAAACAATAGCTACTTAGACACTTAGGTACATGAAAAAACAGACAGACACACATAGACTCATAAACAATAGCCACATAGGCACTTATGTACATATAAACACAAATACTAAGGCACAAATACACAAATAAACAAAAGACACATAGACACTTAGGCACGAGAAGAAACAGACAGACACACATAGACTCATAAACAATAGACACATAGGCACTTATGTACATATAAACACAAATACTTAGGCACAAATAGACAAGTAAACAATAGACACATAGACACTTAGGTACACAAAGAAACAGACAGACACACATAGACTCATAAACAATAAACACATAGGCACTTATGTACATATAAACAGAAATACTTAGGCACAAATAGACAAATATACAAAAGTCACTTAGACACTTAGGCACACGAAGAAACAGACAGACACGCATAGACTCATAAACAATAGACACATAGGCACTTATGTACATATAAACACAAATACTTAGGCACAAATAGACAAATAGATAATAGACACATAGACACTTAGGTACACAAAGAAACAGACAGACACACATAGACTCATAAACAATAGACACATAGGCACTTATGTACATATAAACACAAATACTTAGGCACAAATACGCAAATAAACAATAGCCACTTAGACACTTAGGTACATGAAAAAACAGACGGACACACATAGACTCATAAACAATACACACATAGGCACTTATGTACATATAAACACAAATACTTAGGCACAAATACACAAATAAACAATAGCCACTTAGACACTTAGGTACATGAAAAAACAGACAGACACACATAGACTCATAAACAATAGACACATAGGCACTTATGTACATATAAACACAAATACTTAGGTACAAATACACAAATAAACAATAGCCACTTAGACACTTAGGTACACGAAAAAACAGACACACATAGACTCATAAACAATAGACACATATGCACTTATGTACATATAAACACAAATACTTAGGTACAAATACACAAATAAACAATAGCCACTTAGACACTTAGGTACACGAAAAAATAGACAGACACACATAGACTCATAAACAATAGACACGTGGGCACTTATGTACATATAAACACAAATACTTAGGCACAAATAGACAAATAAACAATAGACACATAAACACTTAGGTATACAAAGAAACAGACAGACACACAGACTCATAAACAATAGACACATAGGCACTTATGTACATATAAACACAAATACTTAGGCACAAATAGACAAATAAACACTAGTCACTTAGACACTTAGGTACACGAAGAAACAGACAGACACACATAGACATATAGACAATAGAAGCAGACACTTCAGCACAAATAGACACAGTCACTTAGACATTCATAAACACACATATAATAAGACACACGCGAACAAAAGCACATAAACACATAAACAATAGACATATAGACACCTAAACACACGTAGGCAACAGACACATAGACACTCATAGACAGCCAGATACTTTAACACATGGTAACAAAGGCGCATTACCAAAGATATAAAAACGTATAGACACACAGCCACATAGGCACTCAAATACATATAGACAGAGACCACTTAGACACTCATAGGCAGATAAACACAAGGGCACACATACACATATAAATGCATATAGACAAATAAACACATAGACAAATTTTGACAAGGGCAGTCCGTCGGTGACAGACGACAACAGTGCTCTGGTGAGGTGAGATGTAATGATTGAGGTTCGGTGGTCAGCAGAGGAGACTGTGGAGCCCAGTTTTTACCCACATATCATTCCACAATCCGGGCAAGACAGATCTGGATCAGGTGGATAAATTCTCTTGTTAAGCTGATATCTTTTTGCCCGTCAGTTGTCTCGTACTTGGTCGCGAGCAGAATCAAGATGTTTGACCACTTGTGAACACTTTGTACGTCACGCGGCGCGATCAGAGGCGATAGTTTCAAGAGCAGTTGGTGCGATGTTACACCTCTTGAGTGTGTCTTTTAGCTGATCTGCATAGCGTTTTTTTTTTTCGATCCCTGCATTGCACCACGCATCAGGTAGTTGCCCGTAAAGAATTTGTCGGTGAAGGTGGTTCTCAGGCATGCGAAAGGACGTCACCCACTCATTACAGCTGTCGATTTGCTATCAGTACTTCAGTGTTTGATATTTGTCCACGTTGCAGGATTTCAGTGTGTGATACTTTGTCTTGTCATGTTATGCCAAGGATTCTTCAGAGACACCGTAAATGGAAGGCCTCCAGAGATTTTGTATGACGTCACACACACACACACACACACACACACACACACACACACACACACACACACACACACACACACACACACACACACACACACACACACACACACACACACACACACACACACACACACACACACACACACACACACACACACACACACACACACACACACACACACACACGGTAAGGGGGATGGAGCGTAATGAGTGTTTTTACTTTCCTGTATAATATAAATAGGGAAATACCTACACATACAGTACACATGTATATCAGAATAGTGATCTTTGAAATGAAAATTCATATTGAAAAATTGTTTCAGTTATGTTATTGGACTTATGAATTATTTTACCAGAATATCCTCAAAAATACATGAGTAAAAAAAACAGAACCTGCCGTTTGATGTTTTCTGGATTTCTGAGAGTCGTGGAAGGGGATTTGATCATACTCATATAGAGGATTGCATAGCTTATAATTCGGATCCAACACTGTTTCCGCCTATTTTCTTCTTCACGAAAACGCAACAGCCAATCAGGCGCCTATTTTTTTCTTCACGAAAATGCAACTGCCAATCAGGCGCCTACTTTCTTCTTCACGAAAACGCAACAGCCAATCAGGCGCCTACTTTCTTCTTCACGAAAACGAAACAGCCAATCAGGAGAAAGGAAAATGGGTGAGAAAAATCTGGCCTTCTACTAAATCGAATTAGATTACATCGTGTCAGTAAATTACTGTTTATGAGCGCCATAAAATACATAAAAGCAATCTTATCTTTTTTCATTTCTACTTAAAATCTTCGTTCTGGTTGGCGTCAGGCGATTTTAATCAACAATAGAAGCCTCCACGCGCAGGGAAAGTGTCTCAGAAGTAGATTTCAACATACATTTCAGTACATTTTTTCCATTATCCTATTGACTTATTGTATGTTGGTGTTGTAATCGGAAACAAATTGGTCTCGTATCCACTTAGTTGTAGGTTTGAGCCCCGCATTCACTTAGTTTTGTGTTCGAACCCCGCATTCCCAGAAATAATTGTTTTTCACTTGCTCCAATAGTCCAAGAAACGCATACAGGTGACAGTTTTGTTCATAGCTACTCAGCTCCTCCAAGCGTAGTCCCATCACCTCATTTTAATGATATGATTCTGTACCAAAACAACCTGAATAAGCGGATTACTGATCTATACCACATCTATTTAATTTGTATCAAAAGCCAATATGAGGTGTAATTGCTTAATTATATGACTCATTGTTTACCCTCACCCTCCACAATAGTGATAATATTGCTTCTTAAGGCAAATACTCTGATTTGTCTTGGTTTTGTTTAACTATCGTCTTATCCAATGATTAATTCATCGAAGCCAACCACTTTGAAAGATATGTTTTTTGTTGGTTGATGTGTACCGAAGGAATGTTACCTGCAGTGTTGATCCCTGCCCCAACAGTCCGTAGAATACATAATAAGGCAATGATGACGGCTTCGGCCGCAGCTACTCAGCGCCTCCTGGCGTATGCTCCTCTCTTTATCATCTTAGTGTAGTGGTAACCAGAATGAAATTAATGATGTTACCCGATATTGACGGAGCTAATGGAAGAAGACTATAACACAAGAGAAGGTGTAACGATGATTGAAATAGCCTGGAAGCAGTTAGATGAAAAGGAAAAGGTATGCAACGAGTTAAACCATAGAATAAAGGTTGACAGAGCTGTTGGTAGTGACTGCACCAAAGGGGACACTCGTTCTTACCCCACAAACTCGCTTAGTCGTAGGTTCGAATCCCGCACCCCATTCTGATTCCCAGCAGTGACTATTACCTCTCCCAACAGACCCTCAAGCGTATTACATGGCAAAGTTGACAGCTTCGTCCGGAGCTACTCAACGCCTCCTGGCGTGGGCTCCTCACCTATTTATGATAGATTTATATGATAAATGCCATTGTATAAACAAAGTTGTATTAATACACCACCACAGAAATATATATTTGTAAATGCATATTATATTTGTGGGCTAGGTTGGGCCCTCTGTAATGGAATGACACTAGATGGCGCGAGATTGTCAACAAGGATAGAAATGCTGTAAAATGCAGTTTATGACAACAATATACAGTATAATATAACAAAACATGGAACATTATCCTGCAAGAGGGAATAAAAGTGCAATAAATCTGAATCAAACTTGATTATAGGCATGATGAAAGAGAAAGAAAAATAAAAGAGGAAAAATGGATGCATTTGTACACCCTGTTTGTAATTTTTTCACAATTCCTGCATTTATAATTGTTCTAAAGTCATGTATGTCTTTAATCAGCAAGGACAAAGAGAAAAACAGACTTGAGATGTTATACAATCTGAAGGAGAGATGAAAGGAGGAAATGGAAATAATTACAAAAAGAAATCAAAGAAGGAATAGAAAAAAAAACGATGAAAATTGAGATTTGTACGCTGAAAAAGAAATATAATCAACGCAAAGAAGAAGAAGAAGAAGAAAAAAATATATATGAATACAACGTAAATAGATATAATAGGTAGATTGAGTGATTGAGTTGCAGTTTATGATACCTCAACATCTAGGTCACATGGCAACTTACAAACTTTCTAGAGATGGCAAAGATGGTAGGTCGAAATTTACATATTGATTAAAATTGTGGTATGGTAAAATTAACAGAAAAAAAGAGTATCTAAAATATGATCACAAAAAAAGTAGGGAATGGGGTGAGTAAAAAAATAAAATAAAATAAAAACAAGTGCGGCCATCTGGAGACGAACCGGTGCATTCTTTGAGTGGCCTACTAGCACCTGTTAGTATGTCCATGGACAGAAAGCAAGAGTGATTGCCTTCCCCATCTTGATACGGGTGACCAAAGCCTCCCACCTGTTCTGCCATCTGGCAAGAACTGTTACCCTTACAGTGGAATACATGTCGTTGAATGGATTGGGGTTGGAAAGGGCAATCCGAATTGCTGCCTCTTTAGCCAGCTTATCGGCCTTCTCATTCACTGTAATCTCCCACATGTGCTTGGGCCCAGCAAAATCCAAAGTTGTAGCCTATACTCTGGAGTAGTTAGACACCCAAAAATTGATAAAACAAGAGGATCAAGAGAACAAGGACTAAGATCTTCCATAGCAGAGAGAACATTACGAGAGTCGCTAAGTATCGTAAAGAATGGAACGGGAAGTGTAAAGATAAGAACATAAGAACATAAGAATGAAGGAGACTGCAAGAGACCATAAGGCCTACACTAGGCAGCTCCGTATCCATCACTACCTATCATCCCTATCCATGAAGTTGTCTAATCGTTTCTTAAAACAACTGATGGTTTCATCGCTTACTACATGGTTACTAATTTTATTGGTAAATCAATTCTTGCCTATTTCCTTTTTAAATCTAAATTCGTCCAGCTTATAACCATTACTACGAGTCCTGCCTGTTGTTTTAATATGATGACCTTGCTTGCATCACCCTTGTTAAAGCCTTTGATCCACTTGAACACCTCTATTAGATCACCCCGCACTCTGCGTCTTTTCAGAGAAGATGATTCTTAAAGTTAAGATAATGGCAGATAGCTTTACCTTAATAACCAAATCTACGCTGGGGAGGCTACCGTTTTGATCGAATGAAGGGAATATAACACCATATCCGACCACAAACATCAGAATCGGAACCAACTGTTAATACTGGGATGGAGTCGGAACGTATATAAGTGTTCTAGGAATAATGTATGTTACTCGTAATATGGTAAAACAAATATTAGGAACAGCAGAGCTGCAGACAGTAACACTGGGAAACTGTCAGTAACCAACTCTAGGAAATCGATAGGGAAATAAAGAAATAGAAGGTACTTTTAATGTTGCCATGCCAGATGCTACCATGAAGCCGAAAGGTTTAGGAAGGCTTTGGCGAGATTTACTTGTATACAGCTGTGAGCGTGAGTCTTGTGACACTGACATACAAGAAACTGACACAGGAAGACTGATCTCAATATAAACATCTCAGCAGTAAGGTCTGGCGATGCAAGCCCAATAGAAAGACGCCTGTTTCCACCAGCAGCAAATTTGGTATTGGGGATAAGCGAAACGCCCCAGTTACTAAGTTAACATGGGAAATGATGTAGTGAATTAAACACGAAGTCGAGCTTCGGCAGTAAATGAGTAGATTTCACAACAGGACTCCAAATTGAAGAAGATATTTTTTCGGTGTAATAAGAGGAAAGTCTTTCAATCAGCGTCCCAAGAGGTATAGCCTATAACTCTAAGGAAAAATATTGCTTTCATATAAGTAACCTTATTACAATAAAGGTGAGGCACCCGAGTCAGGTGGCTGTCAAATATTAGTCCCAAGAAGAGGGTTTTCTTCACACAAGGTATTCTTCTTGAATAAAGAATCCGGATGATGTGGGGCAGGAAAGTTAAAACAAAAGTTTCTAAATGTGCTTTATAACTGTGCTTTACAAGTGACCAGCGTCGACTAACTCACCGATCGGCAGCCAATTTGAATAAATAGTTTACATATTTTAGATACATATACCTTTATATACATAATTATTTAGGACAGTAATACAGCAATATAACATATCAACACTTTATATACATTGATCATATGCTATACACACGCGACACGTTAGTATGTGGTCACGGTCACATCGCTCGGCCACGCGGGACGAGGCGATCCCGCCGAGAAAAAAACGTGTCAGTGGACACAGCAAATAAGATGAATATATGTGTAAATACATAAACAGCATCAAAGCTTGAATAAAAGAAAAAGAAACAGCCTATCTTGTCAGGAAGCGTCCCACCAGACGAGACAGGGAGTAACGCTGGAACCGGCCGGCAGACTCAGCAGGCAAATATGAATTTACGCAAAAAAAAAAAAAAAAAAAAAATTCACACATATTCTCATAAATTATATTCCCTCCTTACACATAGTGTAGGGATACAAACAAAAATCCCTCCCGACATAGGCAAATTTATAACATACTATAAAAAAGAATTGCCAGGACAACAAAACATCATACACAAAAGTTTAGGCATCTGCCCTGGGACGAAAATTATAAGAACGAAGAACAGGGACAGGCTCACAGACAAGTAACTGAGAGGAGGAAGAAGTTGGTACTGATATATTACTCATTTTCAGCTTGTAAGAACGTATGATTTCCTTGGTCTGAGTTCCAGGGTTATATAGTTCAAATTTGTTGCCATGCCGTTTTTCTGAAATGATATATAGGCTTGTAAATTTAGGATTTAATTTAGACTGGCGCTCGGGAGCAGATTTAAATACTACATCATTAACATGTAGTGAGATTGGTGTAGCTTTCGCATGCTGTTTTTGCAACATCTCAGTGCGAGAATTATGGAGATATTTCTTAACAGAATCATAAATGAGTTGGAAAGCTCGCAACTGTTTTTTTTTTTTTTATATAATCCTCAACTGAGTACACAGAAACAGGAGGTTGGACTTATAAGTCATACGGTAAACGATTTTCTAAGCCAAAGACAATGTAATGCGGAGTCTTTCCTGTGGAGATATTTATGGAACCATTAATAATTGCAGCCACGTGGGGAAGCCAAGTTTCATGTAACTGGCCTGCAACATGACGTAAGATCTCTACAATCTTCCTATTTACGCGCTCAACTAACCCATTTGAAGCAGGGTGATACGCTGTTATAAATGACTTAGTTATACCATACTGGTGGCAAATACTCTGAAGAACATCATTTTGGAATCCCTTGCTATTATCACTCAATAGAACAGACGGAGTGGTGAAGGGTAGAGAAGACGAAACTAGAGAATGTGCAACGGCTGCAGCAGACTTATTAAGTAGTGGGGCTAGTATAACGAAACGGGTGAATTGATCAACACAAACTAGAGTTGCAGTGGAGCCCTGATGACTGCGAGGTAAGGACAAGAAGTCAATTGCAACAGTCTCAAAAGGACGTGCAGGAGTAGGATACTCTAGTATGGGAGCATTGATGGTAGTGCCTTTGGTGCATGCACTAGATAAGCCCTGAGAATCATGGGTGGCAATGTCAAGGCCCATCTTAGACCAATAATACTTGATGCGAGCCATAGCAAGAGATTTATCATGACTAGGGTGACCAGTCCGATGGACATCATGAATAAGATGGAGGACAATGGCAAATAGAGATTCTGGAATAACAAGTTTATTAACATACTGGTCATGAACTTTTACGTTACGAGTGAGGATCTAATTTTCAAGACTAAATTCAGACAAGGGAACAGGTGATTTTGTAAGGGTACTGTTATCGCCAGACTCTTGGTCCTCACACTGATCTGCATTCTTTTTTTTTGGGGGGGGGGATTTGCAATCAACATAATAGCAGCAACAGCGACATTACGGAAAAGCGCATCGACTACAACGTTAGTCTTCTATGATTAATCAAAAACCAGCGGGCTAATCGGCCTGTATGATTTTTGCCTTTAAAAAGCTGCCTAACAGCTGAGTGATAAGTATAAACAGTTACTGGGTAATTGTAAATGATGTCACGAAGATGTTTAAGGGACCACACTACTGCAAGAACTTCCATATGAGCAACTGAATAGCGTGACTCAACATCATTTAAGACGCGGCTAGCATAAGCTATGACATTGTGTTTTCCATCTGCTTATTCCATTAGAACAGCACCAAGTCCATAAGCTGAAGCATCTGTACAAATGGTAAAGGGGATAGAATAATCAGGGAAGGATAACACAGGTGTTAAAGCTGTTTTTAGTTGGGCAAAACTTTGTTGTTGAATGGAAGCAATAGTAGTATTTTTTTAATGCAAAAGCTCGGTAATAACCGGCTGGACCTACAAATGAACTGACAATGGAAGTAGAAGTAGTGACTTGGAAAATTTGAATAACTTTTATTTTATCATTAGTGGTGTGGATGCCATCTTTGTCAACAAAATGTCCCAAGAATTCGATGCTTGACTTGAGAAATTAACATTTGGGGAGATTAAGGGACTGTGGGAAGTGCTTATAGGTGAACGTGTCATAAAAGTTGTTCAATTTCTTTGGTGAACTTATGTATACTTACTCTACCGGAAAGAGTATTATTGCATACTAAATTGTTTTAGTAACATGTATATATTACGTGTAGTTAATTTTTTTATATGATGGTATCTGTGATCATTGAAGTATCCATAGGCATAGGTAATCAGCCTACTATGTAGGAAATGAAAGATTAGAGTCTTGAGAACTTCACTAAATTCGATTTTTTCCTACTCTCTTTTATTTTTTTATGATTTTTTTAATTTTGAATAGTAGAAACTTCAGTGAAAATCTACTATGATATATGAAAAAAAAAATTAAGTTACAGTTTCCTTTATTTTTTCTTGCCAAATTAAAGAATTATTGTTTTTCTTTACAAATTCGAAAGAATTAATAAAATCGGACAAAAAGAAACAGAGATATGGCTATTTGAATATAAAAAAACACGCGTGCGTGACTGGTAGGCTGACAGATACGCGACAGGGCAACTTCCTTTCTCCTTTAGCTTTGAAGAGATACTGAGATCCTTGTGGTGATTGATAATTTAGTGTTGGGCAAGTTGCCAGATATCTCCATAAATATTAATTATAGTAAACAATACAGAACTGGCTATCAAATTTTTGACTTTATTTCAATATACAGAATGTTTTTTCATGCAATGGGGTTGCCAAAGGTCGCCAAAAATTTATCTATTTTATCTTATATAAAAAAAAAGAAACGGAATTGAGCTGTAATATTTGGTCGAAGTGTTACCACCATCATAGAGAATCTTTTGAAATGTTTACCTAAAATTCGTTAATTTTCCAGAATTTTTCGTGTTTTCGCGCCCCACACCCCCTTAAGGCCAGCATCAATAAACTTTTGAAGAACTAGGGACAATTTATGAAGATGAAATCTCGATCTTGGGACACAATGATAAGGTCATATAGATACACGAACAGTCCATCACCAATTAAGCCTTGAAAAAGCGAGTTGACGAGGCGTTGGCAGGTTAGTGGGGAATTTATCAATCCCATAGGGCAAAGTAGCCATTCATAGTGCTCTTTCGGTGTGTAAAAAGCAGTTACTGATCGACTGTCCGGAGACAATGGAATCTGCCAAAAGCCACTCTTAAGGTCTAGTGTTGTGAAAATAGTGTTACCCTTCCCAATACTCTGAAGTAACTTTCTCAGCACAGGCAGAGGTTAATGATCAGGTTCCGTCACAGTATTTACTTTTTAAAGTCGATAAATGCTCTGTAAGAGCCATCTTTCTTTGGAATAGAAAATAAGGGTGAATTCCAAGGAGAATGTTACTCCTGGATGATACCTTCCTCTAGCATACCTGCGACTAAGTCATCAGGAATCTATTTCTGAGAACGAGACAGATGATATGAAGGAACACATATGGGTCGTGTGCCTAGTTTTAAGTCAGTGTGATGCCGCACACGATCAGTAACACCTAAAGGCTCACCTGGTAAAGTTACAGCATGTCTGTGGGTTACGAGTAATTCGTTACGAGCTCTCATGTCGGGATAATCTACACTTTTGATGTGGGCTTCCAGTTGAGTGGCCAGTTCAGCAGGGGAGTAAGAAGCATGCTAAGTAGAACCAGCAGCTATCAAAGGCATGGGATTCCGAAAGAAGGCTTCATCAACGACAATGAAAGACCCAAGGTGAACACCATTTCTGAGAAATTTCTGTAAAATTTGTTACTAGGACATCCGTAATATGTTTATCTCTCATAAAGGAAAGAGTATCTTCTAAGGCAAGACGTTGGACTCGTACAAAGAGTGTGACACTACACATAATCCTATGGGGGCTTTGCGAATATGGACAGGAACCATACGTGCACAGGTCCGACCTATATACTGTTCAACTATAACAGTAGCACACATGTCAATTGTGGAGACGGAACGTTTCGATTCTAAAGAAATGAAGGAATCAGAGTCACCTTGAGAAAGAGGGGATAAAGGGGGATGTTCAAACTGTGCGCAGTGGGAGGTTATAGGAAGCATTGAACTCGGGGTCTCTGTTGCAAAGTAAGTAGTGTCATTATGAGCCAATGCCTGGTACTTAAAATGAAGAGAAATATCATGTTTAGCTAATTCATCAAAACAAAGCAGAGCATTACACTGGAGAATGATGTTGGTAACAATAAGAACAAAAGATTGAAGGAGACTGCAAGAGACCACATGGCCTACCACTAGGCAGCTCCATATCAATCACCACCTGTCATCCCCCATCCATAAAGTTGTCTAACCGTTTCTTAAAACAACTGGTAGCTTCAGCGCTCACTAAGTCTATTCCATTCGTCGACCACCCTATTAGTAAACCAATTCTTGTCTATTTCCTTCTTAAATCTAAATTTGCCCAGTTTAAATCCATTACTGCGAATCCTGCCCTGTTGTTTTAATATGGAGACCTTGTTTGCATCACCCTTGTTATAGCCTTTGATCCACTTGAACACCTCTATTAGATCACACTGCACTCTGCGTCTTTCCAGAGAGTGTAAGTTAAGGTGCCTAAGCCTCTCTTCGTAAGACAAAATTTCTGAGTCCATGTATCATTTTGGTCATTCTTCTCTGTACTGATTCTAGTGAATTGATGTCCATTCTATAGGACGGAGACCAAAACTGTACCGCATAGTCAAGAATGGGTCTAACTATCGCTATATAGAATTTGATAATTACCTCTGCACTTCTATTCGTTACCGTCCTAGCAATGAAACCTAATGCTCTGTTAGCTTTATTCCTGGCGCTAATGCACTGCTTCCTGGTTTTAAGATCCGGACTCACTAGAACTCCCAAGTCTCTCGCACTCGGTTTTCTCTAAAAGCGTGTTATCTAAGCTGTATCTATTTTAGGGGTTGCGTAGCCCTACGTTTAACACGCTGCACTTTGAAATATTGAAGGCCATTTGTCATTTCACCGACCATGTGAACAATTTATTAAGATCATCCAGCGGAATCTCTGCGTCGTCTCCTGACCTAATTAGGCGTCTTGTTTTAGTGTCGTCCGCAAACTTACTAACATCACTATTTATTCCACCGTTTATGTACATAATGAACAATAAGGGACCCAAAACCGAGCCCTGGGGAACCCCACTAGTAACATTGCCCCCACCTGAATTTTGCTCTATTCATGGTGACCCGCTGTTTTCTGTTACTGATCCAAGCTCTAATCCATTCTAACACTTTTCGTCCTATGCCATGGGCTTTGAATATATTTAGTAGTCTCTGGTGTGTCACTTTATTGAACGCTTTGTTAAAGTCAAGGTAAATAACATTGTAAGTGTCATTGTTATCTGACGCTTTATATACTTTAGTGTAACAGGATAGAAGATTATTCACACATGACTTACCCTTGGAGAAACCATGCTGTTTCTCACGAATTAAATTATGTCTCTCGATGTGTTATTTGAATCTATTTACTAATATTGATTCAAACCTTTTACCCATAAAATTATTGGGATATCTTCGGGGGGGATTGGAGTGGGGTTTGGTTTGGTGGTGCTGGTGTTGATTGGAATGGTGTGTGTTTCTTGAATTTGGGTTTATATATAATTTGGCTGTTCCTATTTGTGTGTGCTTGTTTAGCTTAACTGGGGTATGTGAGATGTTTTCTATTAAGATTATTGCCTCTTTGTTCTCTCTAACTGTATCCCAAACAGCAAGCACATGGAGATTTTTTCTCCTGCAAGTATCAGGAGACAATTATATCTTGGCCTGGAAGGGCACCAGGTATGATTGTTGAAATAATCATACTTTCCCCTGGGGGGATTGGAAGTTTGCCTTTGGTGAAAATTTGTTTGTTGAGAAAGGGGGGGGAGTAGGTGGTGTGGTGTTGTCTGACTTGGCATGTGGGTGTGGTTGGGGAAAGGTGTCGTAATGTTGGTGATATTGCCTGAACACGAGTCAGGAATTTGCGAAGGCATCCTGTGTTCTGGTGAAGTTAGCAGATGCTGAGTTGAGCAAGCTTGGTTGCAGGCAGGATGTTGTGACACTCCGGTAGGGTGATGTGGGGGGTAGTGGTGGATACTGAGGGCGTTCACCTGAGCGCCTAGATGCGTCGGGATAGGTGAGGGGGGATTTCTATGTCACCTAACTTGAGCACAGCGGGGTTTGTATGTATAGTGATTTTGTAATTGGCTAAGAATTTCAATCCTAAAATGCCATCATATGCAAGGGTCCAGTTTTGGACTACGTAGAAGGTAGTGGGTGGGAATGGATTATTAGCAATGGTTATGGGGGGGGGTTATAGTTGAGGTGAAGTTTAGGTGCGTACCACCTATCATAGTTCCTATAAGGTGTGGTTTGTCAGTAGGGTAGGAGTCACCTAATTGTGCACATATAGATTGTGAAAGTATGTTTATCTTTGTGCCTATATCTATTAGGAATTTACAATGAATATTTCCTATTGTGCCCGTGAAACATAGGACTTCTGGGTTATCTATGGGCGATGTTATGTTTTTTTCTTGGAGGAGGCTTTTATGGATTCCCCCAACTGCCTTTTTTTATTCATGTTGAAGGTTGTGGGGCGTTCCTGTTGGGTGTTGTTGGGTTGTGGTCGTAATGTTGGGTTTTGGGCTCGGCACTCGTTGTCGGAGTGGGAGTATGTGTTATGGACCGAGCATGGTTTGTTCTGGTTGTGATGGGTAGGTTTGGGGATAGATTGGCGGTTCTGTTGGTGGCAGTCTCTATCTGAATGGCTATAGGAGTTATGTAAAGTACAGTAAGTATGACTTTGGTTGTTTGGTAATCTTTGGGGTCTTGTCTGATTATTACCCATGCTAGCTGACTGGGTGTAGGGTCGTTGGGCTTTGCATTCAGCGTCTGAATGGGATGCTGTGTTATGAAGGGAACACATTGTACTTTGTCTAGGGCGTTGTCTGCAATCCCAGGTGTTGTGGGAATTTGATTTGTGGATATCGCGCCAAGTGATGATGGGTTTGTTATTTATAGGTACTCTTCGATTGTGGGGGTTAGGGGGGCTTGGAGTGTTGTTTTTGGAGGATATTGTGTTTATTCTGGCTGGTTGAGCATTGCTGAATCTATCTATTCCACATTTGTCTGTTATGTCAAGGATGTATTTAGGTGGGGAGGTGTCATTTATGTCGATGTCAACTCGCTGGGCCTCTCTTTCACACTTGATGGGAAGGGCCATGAAAAACATGGCAAGTTCAAAGAAATTTGCTACATCTTCTTTGACATAGTTCAAACCCTGGTTATTCTGTGATACCCATTGGGAGGGACTATTAAGTGAAACTCTGATTGTTTTTGAGAATTCGGCTACCTGATACGTGCTACGAAAGAGTGGAAGGAGGAGAGGGGGGGGTTGCGCATGAACTTCAGGAATTTGAATAGAAAATTTAAATTATAATGAAGTCTATCGCTGAAAAAAAGTTTCTTAAATTCTGAAATGTATTGTGTGTATGTGATGTTAGATTCTATTTTTTATTCTAAGAGACGAGAGAGAGATTTGTAGTTATCCTTTGGCTGAATGTGGTTATTGATGATAGTTATTTTGTGTTTGTCCTGGGTTATATTATTGTTAGCAAAGTGGACTTCGCATGCTGTGATGTAATCAGTGATGGCAATGCCACTTGCTTTCGAAAAAGTGGGGATATCAGGATTTGTGATTGAAAGGGTATACTGGTATTGGATTTCGGTAGTGGGGTTTGGAGGGGGGGTTGGTCTTGGAGGATGAGTGGGTGTCTGTGGGGTACCGGGTTGATTAGTGGTCTGGGTTGTGATTGGGTTTATATGGCTTTGATTTGCGGTTGGAGCGGTGTTGTTAGTTTGGAGGGTGCCGGGAGGAGGAGTTTGGGTTACATCGTCCTGTGCTCCACTTGTGTTACTCATAAAGCTATGATCTACTGATTCGACTAGGTTCCTAGCCGCAAAACGTGATCGGGTATTTTGTGACGTAAAAATTGATAAATATATGTTAATATATACATACATACATACATACATACATACATACATACATACATACATATACATATATATATATATATATATATATATATATATATATATATATATATGTATATATATATATATATATATAGATATGCATAAGGGAAAAGAAGGATATATTACTTGTTCATCGTTTCGAAGGTGGTTCCCATACGGCAAGTGGTAGATTGTTGGTTTTTGCTGTTGATGATGTTCAACTTACGCTGCGGACCATGTGAATTTGATAGGTGGTCTTGGGATGTTGTGCAGATCCAGGTGGGTAGTCAATCACGTAGGGATGGGGGGGGGTGCGCCGAGGGTGTAGTAGCAGGGTGATCTGTCAGTTAGGTGGGTGACCCTGTCGTCCTGGTCGTTTGATTCGGCATCACCGTGAGTTTCTTTTCTGGGAGGAGTGGTGGGGATTTGGTTACACGTTGTCTTTGTTACCCAAGGAGGAAATAAATTCGTGGAGAGTCGAGTGTATGCTGGGTTTCAAAATGCTTGTGGTAGCGGGGTTGATTGTGACAGCTCGCGAATTTTGAGGAGTTGCTGGGTTGCGGCAACTGATACACTTGGGTTATGTCCACACAATGTGTTCGAGCGAGCTATAACTAAATAACTGATTTCGGCACTTGTTTGTATGGGAAAGAGTACACAAGGTCACTTGTTCCTGGAAAACTCAAATATTGAGTGGTTCCGTGGTGTTCTGTGTGCTACTCGACGAGTAATATAGGTATACGTGGTCACTTTGTTCACTTTCATTGGGCACTGGGGTTCAATTTATGAGTGTCATTTATTTCGGGGGTGGGTGGCGCTGCCACCAGTGTAAAATCTTCCTTAGGTGGGTAAATAAAAGACCACAAGACCTCTTGAAAAAGTCTATTAGTCTGTGTTACACCAGCAGACCTTCCCGGTCAGCTTTCCACCTAAAGACTGACAGCTCTTCTCTCTGTTGGTAGTATGCATCTGAAAAAGCTGGCATCAGCATATTGGACAGTGTACAGGTTACAAATAGTTTACATTTTATTTTGGTGATACAAGTTTGGATACTATCTTATTTTACAATAATTAGAATGTATAGTTATTTTTAGTTATCTATATATTATGGTTATTAATCTAAATTACATAATATATTGTGTATGAGTATAAGGTGTTCTTAGGAATCAGGGGTACTTCATGGTTTGGTCACCTGAAGGAAGAGGTTAGTAATGTGTTTGTATCTATGTTCGTATGTATGTCGCGATGTAGTTTTCCATTGTGTTGTAATGTGTGGGATTATGGTTACACTCCCCCACTCCTGCCAACCCTGTCCTTGTGAAAAACTTATATCCTTCTATTTCGATTTCCGGAAGGAAATGTTTATCAGCCATGTTGATCGAGGATTCAGTAGTAGCTCTAATATCAAAATTCTCTACTCATGCTTTACCTTGCAGTAAATAAATTTTGTTCATTACGCTTCTGCTATTTGTATGGTAAACTTTAATTTTATCCTCCCTCCACCTGCTTTGATGATTCTTTTCACAGTCCCGAAAAAAAAAAAATGTAGGATGCCTATTTCTCGGTCAAGAGATTCAGCAAGGAGCCGAAATCCTCTGGGTGACAAGTGCACCCCCATCCCTTGTGTATAGATGATTCTTACCGTAAAAGAGATCGCAGTTCTCGACAAATGCCCATCCATTGGCCTTACAATGTTTTGCCAACCTGCAATTCATTACAATAGCCCTGCAATACCACATGCCTCCAACTCTACGCCTTGGAAAGATTCCACATACAGCAGGAACACCTCCCTTATTCTTAACCTTGTCTAGCGCATCCCGGAACCGCACAAACAATTCCTCACTCCCTAACTTACCCATATCATTGCCCCCAGCACTCAAGCAAGCTATGGGAATCCTTACTTTCCCCTACTAAACACTCTTCAATCCTATTTCTAACATCATCTATCCCCGCGCCGGGGAAACAAACCTGCATCCTATGTTTCCTATCTTTATCACAGAAAGCCCTGTCTAAGTACCTTACTTGACTGTCTCCTACAACCAAAATCTTACCTGTGGGCAGGGATCCAGCGTCTTCCCTTCCCTTCTTTTCTTGAATTTCCTTCGTTTCTTCTTCCTGTCGACCCGCGAGAGCTTGAAACTAATTCCTGCAATCGAGTGGGTCTGGTGAGGACTTTCCCATCTTTCCACATCTTTTTTGTCACCGTTATCCATCCAGGTTCTAAACTTTGTCTTCCGTATTTTGGATCTTTGAGCGGAGAACTCGATTCTCCTCTTTAAGGCACTTTACAGCATACTCCAAGGCTTCAATTCTGCTAAGTAGAGATTGTACCTCATCGGCGATGAACACTAACACAACCACTCGCTATATCACTATTTGAAGCAGCTACCCAGTTCGCCTGACCTGAGTGACGACTACTTCTCAACTAACAATATAAAAAAATCACATAGAAAGGGTAGTCATGAGCATGGAATGAAAGAGGCAAAGTAACAGAACCTTTCACATTTAAATAGGAACCTTGAATAGCTCTGAACGTGAGGGTTTCAGGAAAATAAAATACGTTATATAGTTCTTCTAGCTTTAAGTAGGCACGTTCAGTCAGCAAATTACAATCAGAACCAGTATCTATGCAAACAGTGAGAGGTATGTCATAGATATAACACTGAAAATCACAACGTTGTGAATGTGTAGCAATCAGGGAAAGCACACAAGGTTCTGGAGTTAATTTATTGGGGAATGGAACTTTGCTTAATGGAAATTCGACTGAGAGGAAGATGCAGTAGCTGTTTGTTGTTTTTGAAGTTTTTGAATACTGAAACATTCCTCTGATGAATAAGAAGAGGGACCATAAACAAAGCAATATTTAGTAAGACGTACAGGCAAATTTACATGTGGCTGTGAAGTTGAATCATGAGAACATCCACATGAAGCAAAACTAACAGGAGCTGAAGACTAACATGGAGGACGTGTAAAATTGCATCGTGCAGGGGCAAGAGTCTGCTGTAGGAGCAACTGCACGCTCACGGGGCTGGCGTGAAAAGCAATTCTGGAATGTATGTCCCTGTTTTTGACAGTAAGTGCAGACAGGCACGGTAGTTTGAGGCTCTGGGGTTTGAGAAACTTGTGGAGTAGCAGAATGTGAATCTCTGGTAATAGCAATGATAGGTGGATTTTGCTCTCTTCTCTTGTTTGCAATTTTAGAGAAAAAATCTAGGAGTGACTCATACTTATATTCAAGGGAAGAAGCAATGCAACATTCTTGAGAATTTAAAAGGTTCACATAATATTGAAATTCCATAATAAGGCGGGGATTTTCTTCAGTTATACAACCATTTTAGAACCAAGGGGAGGTTTTTAAGTGAATCTACTGCTTGATTTGTAAGCTGGGCTGCAAGAGGTTGAGTTCTCGTATAATCCAAGGTGCTAGAGTGAACACTAAGGGTCTGGGTAGCATTAAAAAAACATTGAAATGATTCCTTTGGCTGAGAAGCACCAAGTATTTGCAAGAAATTTGCCTTAAATTTTGAATAATCATTGTTAAGGGCCTTGGGATCAAAAGCGGAAGCCCTCATTAATTCAGAGGCCAAAGATGCTGGAATCAACTGGGATCTTATAAAGGATATTTGATCTGCTCCAGAGGTAATGTGTGGAATTACTTATAACGTTCTCACACATTTGCAAAAGTTGCAGAGGAGAATAAAAAGTTACATCTTCACCACTGAATTTCCAAATAGCAGGGTCCTGGTGTAGCAACTTAATAGTAGGTGAAGTAGGTTGGAAGAGTGGAAAGTCCAGCAATTGAAGTAGTAGTAGTAGTGGTAGTTGTTGAATTAGTAGTAGTAGTGGTAGTAGTTGAAGTAGTAGTAAGAGTAGGTTTAGTCTCGTTAGTAGACATGGTAGCGAGAAAATAAAGAAACCCACTACGTAAAAGCCTATACAAAATTGAAAGTATTAAAATCTATAGTTACTGTACAGATGAAAAGCATAAAGGCAGAAATATTCAGAAACCAAACAGCAAAGGTAGTCTTTGGGGCAGGCTTCTAAACATCCACTGGAGACATCAGAGCTGATTCACTTGTAGCAGGTCCATCAGCAGCAAAAGGACATACCCAGCTTGGACAAGTGACATTGTGTCGAATAAGGTTCGGGAATTCAAAATAAGAATGACTCGGTATGAATATACATGTACGTGTACATTTATAAAAGAGAGGCGAGAGAAAAACACATCAACCACTAAGTTGGTTTTATTGAATAACAAACATCATAACTGTTCTATCTCAACAATAAAAGAAAAATAACACCAACACATGGACCAATGTGATGGCCTAACAAAACAAATAGTTTAGTAGTATAAATACCAATTCACTTTCCTTTTGGGCGACTGAAGAGTCCTGCTCCAGACGGCGTCCTCCCACAGAATCCTCCTCCAATTGACGTGGCGTCCTCCCATAGAATCCTTGCTGGATTTCCTGCTCTAGACGGCGTCCTCCTACAGAATCCTCGCTCCAATTGACGTGGCGTCCTCCCACAGAACTTCTTGCTGCAATGGCGTGGCGTCCTCCCACAGGATCCTCTTTGCTGCAATGGCGTGGCGTCCTCCCACAGAATCCTCTTCGCTGGATTTCCTGCTGGGTCAAGCGTCGAGTCCTCCCACAGAATCCTAGATGGATCTCCTGCTGGGTCAAGCGCCGAGTCCTCCTCCAGAATCCTCGCTGGCGTCCTCCCACAGAATCCTCGCTGGATTTCCTGCCGGGTCAAGCGTCGAGTCCTCCTCCAGAATCCTCGCTGGCGTCCTCCCACAGAATCCTTGCTGGCGTCCTCCCACAGAATCCTTGCTGGATTTCCTGCTCTAGACGGCGTCCTCCTACAGAATCCTCGCTCCAATTGACGT
>NC_134802.1:38206511-38219011 GCF_046742065.1 Oratosquilla oratoria
TTTCAAATTTCGAATTCCTCGTCTTCTATAAAATTTGCAAGTAGAATATCGCTAGGGTTGACTGAGCTGTCTCCCCACAGCGGGTGGTGACAATTAAAATCCCCTAATAAAAGGTAAGGAGTGGGAAGGTCTCTTACCAGGCAGCAAAGGTCGTCCCTCTGAACTAGAATTTGGGTGGTATATAAATACTGCATACTGCGTATGCATGGTTTCTAAATAGTCTCAATGCAATAACCTGCGGTGAAGTTTTGAGCTCGAGAACACTTTAGGGGACATCAATTCTTATTAGTATTGCAGTGCTACCATAGTGGCCTGGTTCCAAATTGAATTCAGAATAGTAAATACATATTGTGAGGGAGCAGGAGGAATTGAGTCTCCCACCAGCGTCTCTTGGAGACAGACACATGATGGGGAGAATTTTGAAATTAAGAGAGTAAGCTCCTCCCGGGAGACACGCATACCACGACAATCCCGTTGTAGAAATTCGAATTTGGCTATTTGACTGGTTTTGGGGAAGCTGCGCTTGTAGCAGGATCAGAGGAGGGATTGAGGAAGTTAGTGACAGAGTTTGGGAAGGTGTGTGAAAGAAGGAAGTTGACGATAAATGTGGGTAAAAGTAAGGTGATGAGATACACAAGGGGAGAGAGTGGCAGCAGGCTGGAAGTGAGTATGATGTGGTTAGTTACCACATCGTGTTGAATGGTCCGGGGTCACCTATTGATGTGGTTAGTTACTACATCATGATAAAGAGGCATAGTCCGTAAGAGAAGGATTAAATTAAATTCCAAAAATTTTGGACTTTTTATAGAACTTCCCGTCCGCCATGACACAAATTATATACAATCAATATTTCATTACTTTGTATAATTTATAGAACAATGTTATATTTAGATGTTTTTTACCTTACAAGGGCCATCCTAGTATGTGGTAATATTATTTACAATATATAATTTGATTATAATGAACACATATAATTGTTTGCCCAAGATTAGCAATTTTTTTATACAAAAATGCTATATGCGTTAAGGGGACACTATAGTAGTGGCATGTTGCCACAAGTATTAAGGCAGAGAGACTGGAGGAAGTGGATAGTTTTAGATACTTGGGTGCAAATGTGACAGGAAAGGGAGGAGTGGGGTTGGAGGTAGAATGTAGATTGAGAGAAGCGAGTAATCGCCTTGGGGGATTAAAAAGTGTAATGAGAAATAGACATTTGGGAATGGATAATAAGAGTAAATTGTATGAAGGAGTGATTGTACCGACAGCACTTTACGGGGCAGAAACGTGGAACATAAGAGAGGAAGAGAGAAGGAGTTTGAATATGTTTGAGATGAAATGCCTAAGAAGTATGACAGGGGCTACTAGGCTAGAAAGAGTGAGAAATGAGGAGGTGAGGAGGAGAACAGGGGTGGAAAGGGATTTGGGAGATAGGGTTGGTGAAAGAATATTGGGATGGTTTAGACACATGGAAAGAATGAATGAAGAAAGATTAGTAAAAGAGATGGGAAGGCAGAGGTGGAAGGAGTGAACACGAGGGGACGTCCTAGGATGAGGTGGATGGATGGGGTAAAAGGGGCATTGGTAAAGAGAGGAATGTCTGTTGAGGAAGGACGGGAGAGGACAGAAGATAGGGGTGAATGGAGAAGGGTTGTATATGGATGATGTTGTGATGCATGAGGAGGAGTGGGTAGGGGTGGGGGTGAGGGAGTATATATGTGAAATGAATTGATGCATCCTGAAGGTACTTCTCCCCGTCTTCTCCTTTTCTGCATGAGGGGACGGAGAGGAGGGTAGCCGATTTAATAAAGCGGCCTTGCTGTGGATATGCTGTGTCTTACGACACTACTTCTGACCCAAGGCAGTGGACAAGATGCAGGGATGACCCATCATCCAGGAGGTGCCAAGATAAGAGGGAGGGAAGAGGGTAGAAGGGAGTGGAGTATGTAGGTGATGGAATGGGTGGGAGTGGTTTCTATACCTTTGTCATTTGACTACCTCCCGTGTAAGGGGGGGAAGTCTTTGGCATATGTATGTATGTATGTATGTATGTTGGGGAAGCTCTATAGAGGAGTTTCCCTTTGCCGACCTGACTTGGTATTTTACTCAGTCGGTAAGGTTTGTCTTGTTTGTTGTTCTCTGTACGGTTGGTTATCCGAGATTGGGGGCACGATGTAGTTTTTTGAGTAAGCATTTGAGTTCTAAATTCTAGCTCGGCTCTGGAGGAATCTTTTTTGGTGGACGTCTGTTTAATCGAGGGACTCATCTTTGGTTTGTGTGAGAAGGACTTGTGCAAGGTTCTGTTAAAGTGTGTGTCGGTTTTGGCTTGGTATCATTGGTTTGGGT
This sequence comes from Oratosquilla oratoria, assembly GCF_046742065.1. Classification (NCBI taxonomy): domain Eukaryota; kingdom Metazoa; phylum Arthropoda; class Malacostraca; order Stomatopoda; family Squillidae; genus Oratosquilla; species Oratosquilla oratoria. The sequence goes on from NC_134802.1 coordinate 38,208,855, forward strand.
TTTGGATTGGAAATACATGTGGACATGGACTTCAGCAATTAGGGTTTCTGTGTTGAAGGCTTATGATGTTGTTGCCGATGATTCTGTGGAGGGTCTTGTTAGTCCTTTAGAAGAGGATTTTCATGATGATACGGTGGAAATCTTTGTTGAATATGCAGAGGATAGTTCATCTGTGCAATTTTCCAAAATAAAAACTTGTTTTCTACTGAAACACCAGGAGCAGGATTCTCATTGGAGGTGTGTGAAACAACTGGTTAAGAGATGCAGGAGAGAATTTTCATGATGATACCGTGGAAATCTTTGCTGAATATGCAGAGGATAGTTCATCTGTGAAAGTTTCCAAAATGAAGAACTTGTTTTCTACTGTAACAGTAGGAGCAGGATTCTCATTGGAGCGGTGTGAAACAACTGGTCGTTAAGAGATGCAGGACGATGTCTTTATTGAATTTGATGGAGTGGAAGAACTGTAGTGTAGGGAGGAGGCATACGCCTTTGCTACTCCATATTTTTTTTCTAAATTGAAGTTGTCGTCTGGCACTACCAAGACTAATGAGCTAGGAATTATAAGGTTGAAGAATGTTTTATTCAAGACGGTACCTCTTACATTATTGAGAACGTGCTGAGTGAGCTTCTCTGTAGTGGAAGCAGTAAAGTTCCGAATCACATTCAGGAGTAGCGTATGAATCAAGGCCAAAAGCAGTGACTGTATCGGGGATCATTTGAACAGTTCTTCTTTCCGTGATCAAACTCGTAGTATTGGTAACACTGTAATGGACGGTCGATAAATTTTTACTGGGAGAGAAAAAGGGACAACAACTCGTTCGGGGAAATATAAACTGTAAAATGTAAGCATGATCATGTTATTTCCTCGTTGAGCATTATCTGGACATAATTGTGGGATATCATCTTCTGAGAATTCATACAAGTCTCGATTGTATATACGCCCTTTGCAGTAATCCAATATTAGGTGTGGCTTGATTGAATCGAAAATCCCATCTGAAGGGCAAAGTAGATGTAGAAGCATCATTTTCTATAACCCGGATTAACACTCCTTTACCAAATTTCTTGAGCATTTTAATGTCCCTCTATAGATACTTTGCTGAATGGATAAAGTTGTTTTTGTTTTCTTTGTAGTTTGCCACAAATCAGTAAGGTGTGGAGCGTTGCGAACTTTAAGGGCATATTTTTCGTCCTGAAAGAGGTTGGGACAGTAATCGTTTTCACTATCAGCTATATTATTTGATCTGGTTATTTTATCAATAAGGTTATCACCAAGATGTAGGACATTTATAATCTCATGTGCAGTTTTGGTACCACTGTCAGATGTAAAGGTTACAAAACATCAATTCTAAGGACATTCACTATCATACTTCAAACGGATACAGTGGACTTTTCCAAAAGGCTTGAAAGCTGAGTGGATCCCATGATATGACTGTAATGGATAGATGTTTATTATCTTGACTGTATCAAGACTAGATTCAATAGGTGACCCACGGGGTCTTCCACCAAGGAACACAGCGGCATCACAACCAGAGAATGAGATCCCAAAGGCCTGGTCGACCCACTCTCGGGAGTTGTGATTTTCGTTTTTATTAATAAGATATGGTGTTGTTTGTTTAGCTCCAAAGGCCAAGGGGTGTCGTCTACTGGGATTACAAAGGAAGTAAACGCTGGCCCCCGCGGACTGGGTACCTCTTCCTTATAGGTGGCACTAGTTAAAACGCTTCCTCTTGATTCGAATGTTTATCCACGACAGAGCTAAGACCTCCCTCCACAACTCGTCCCAACCCAGACACCCAATCATCTGGGGGCGACACCGTTGGCCCGTGCAATAGCCTAGCACTAGGAATCTTTTGGTCTGGTCTCTTACTGGTCATCTTGCTAGCATGGGTAGCCCTCCTCTCTAACCCCATAAGTAGGGTGGATCAGGGGACAAATCCCCCTCAAGCTTCGCTAACCAGGTCATTAGGACATGCAAGCCCCTTCGCCGCGACAAGGCGGCTCCCGTAAAAGGTGTAGATGAAAAGATGAACAAAACAGATGAATAATCAGCATCAAAATGAAAGGAATTTGATTCCCTGTTTACATCTCTTTACTTCGCTTATAACTCCTTTCATAAGATGTTAACCTTCGTAAATCTTATTCTGGATACTAATCAGGAATTATCCCGTTCTCTACGATAGATATCATACTTTAGTTTTTCATTCTAGCTAACGCTAGGTGATGTTTTTTTTAATCAAAAGGAATTCCCCCATCCGCAACGAAAGTGAAAATACAAGCTTCCTGCGTTTTATGAGTTTGGTCAGGAGAGGTGCGCGAGATTATCCATAAGGATAAAATCGTATCAAGAGGAAAACAAAAGAAAATAAATCAACGGATATATAAATTTCAGGCCTTATTTGATAAATCACGTATTTTTTTACCATTTCAGTCAGGTAATTTTATTCAGCTCAGGAAAATTATAATATTTAAACAAAATCGGTAATTCTTTTACTGGGATGTAAGAGGCTCTGGCCTACTAATAGACCCTCCACCCGTTCCTCTCCCCTTCCCTTCCCCCGCCCCTCTACCACTCCTCCCCCACCTCCACACCCCCCTCAGCAAAAATACTACTTAGAACACACACACACACACACACACAAACACACACACACACACACACACACACACACACACACACACACACACACACACACACACACACACACACACACACACACACACACACACACACACACACACACACACACACACACACACACACACACACACACACACACACACACACACACACACACACACACACACAAACACACACACACACACACACACACACACACACACACACACACACACACACACACACACACACACACACACACACACACACACACACACACACACACACACACACACACACACACACACACACACACACACACACATATATATATATATATGACGTAAGCGGAATAGGAAACACAGGAGTCTTAGTCTTGAGTTTATTCCTGACTAGTTTCGCAGGTATCCTTTGAAAAAGCATAGCCTACCTGCGAAACTAGTCAGGAATAAACTCAAGACTAACACTCCTGTGTTTCCTACTCCGCTTACGTCAACCTGTCAGAATGTCTCAACAATATATATATATAATATATAAATATATATATATATATATATATATATATATATATATGTATTATATATATATATATATATATATATGTATGTATGTATTTATATATATATATATATATATACATATATATATATATATATGTGTGTGTGTGTGTGTGTGTGTGTGTGTGTGTGTGTATAATAGATTTAACGAAACTAAAAAATTGAAACAAAATATCAAACGACAAATGGAAAAAATATCCTAAGTAACATGAAAATAACAAAAGAGACAAACGTGAAACAATCCGACCAAAAACAAAAAAACAGACTCCAAACAAAAGGAATGAAGAGCAAAAATATATGAAAAGGCTTGATGAAAAATGGGAAAGAGAAAAAGGAACGATGAAATAAAAAGGTAGTGATAAGTCAAAGGTACGGCGAAAACACGAAATAAAAAGGGAAAAAGTAAAGTGAATATACAAAAGAGTTGATGTTGAAAAACAAATATGTGTACGTAATCTTCATAGCAAATCACGCCTCCTAAAAAACACACACACACACACACACACACACACACACACACACACACACACACACACACACACACACACACACACACACACACACACACACACACACACACACACACACACACACACACACACACACACACACACACGCACGCACGCACGCACGCACGCACGCACGCACGCACGCACGCACGCACGCACGCACGCACGCACGCACACACACACACACACACACACACACACACACACACACACACACACACACACACACACACACACACACACACAGAGAGAGAGAGAAAGGACAGAAAGACAGACAGATAGAAAGACAGGCAGAGAGACAGATAGACTTCCTTAAAAGACAACATAAGAGCAGTAAAGGAGACTCGGAGGAGGGAGGAAGTGTATGAAAGAAGGTAGGGCGGGGAGCGAGGTGAGCTGGAGTGAGGTGAAGGAGAAGGAGAAGGAGGAGGCGGGACTGAGGTGGAAAAGATTTAGTTCGTTGTATCGGCCCCTGTTTATGGCTTAGGAAGAGAGGCGTCTTAAATCGCCCCTGAGGCCTTCTGCCAGCAACACCCCCCCCACCACCACCACCAACTGCCACCCCCAACCCCCACACTCCTGCCCCCAACCTCCCTCTTCTTCGGCCACAATATTCACACACCTTTCGCCCTCAACGATTTTCGAACAAGATACGATAGAATGAAATTGAAAAGCGAACTAGCAAAAGACTGTTTAGTCCATTAACATACTGTGTGTACATTAGATGTTAGAAATAGAATCAAGAAATGTAGGAAGGTGACAACATCTGACGTGTATTTTTTTTTCGTAAAATGTGAATTGATAGAATATTACTCTAGAGGCAAAAAGAAATTACAAATACAAGAGAGAAAGACCAAAGGGACTACAATGCTCGTCTTACATTTTCTCATAATTGAATCCAATTTGCGTTTCTACTTACATGAATATGTTTTTAATCATGTATTTGATTATCTATCTATTCATTTATTTATTCATTTAACATTAACATTTCATTAGCCATAACATCATTATCAACAGAAACAAACAACATAAGAAACATAAGATAATGCACCGCACCTACACGAAATTGTCCACGGGGATGGGAACACTGTTAAAATATAATCAAAAATAACAAATTGATAGAGATTTTGGACTTATTCCAAGGACCGTGGTATTTCCAGATAGAGCTGAGGACGTTGATGGACCTAGAAGATGGACAGGATGAGGATGATTGTCTCCGAGGTTCGTTTCCCAAAACCACCATATAAAAGTACCCATCTCTTGTCTTTATCGGGTGGGATACAAACGGTGGGCAAACTGCCACTCACAGTTGTATGGACCACTAGCACAGAACATAAGAACATAAGAATAAAGGAGACTGCAAGAAACCATAAGGCCTACGCTAGGCAGCTCCGTATCCATCACCACCTGTCATCCCCATTCATAAAGCTGTTTAATCGTTTTTTAAAACAACTGATAGTTTCAGCGCTTACTATATGGTTACTAAGAAAGGGATGGCTTTAGTATCTCCATAGCGTCCAGCAGAAACAGAGTTTATTTCTTCCTTCCACTGTCCCTTCAGTACTAAGGGTCACCGAAGCATGGTTCCATTGAAACGCGGTAACATTGCCTTGGATGCTGGAAATCAACCCCTTTAGTAAGACACTTAAATAAGTCTTGAGCTAATAAAAGGTCTTCTTTGGTATCTTTTTTAAACCATGTCGTCATTTTTTGTGGACTGGTTTCTGGTAGTGTATAACAATCGCCGTTTGACATCTACTTCTACTCTGTTGAGGCTGGTAATCTTCTACATGACCGCAGTATGAAGAACTTATCTCAAATCACAGAAGCTCTTGTTGGTCTTTATATCCCAGCCGAGATAGACAGTAAACAGAAGTAAGCATAGCTAGACAAGCATTTGGAAATAGCTCTATTTGCATTAGATCAGAATAATCAATTGTCGTTTTCCACAGAGCGGACCGGCGAATCCAGAGAGACCCAAATCCATCAAATACTAGATGAATGGCGCGCCGTGGGCTGACTGAGCAGCTCATTGTAGAAGGAACCCCTAGGGAATCCCACTCATAGCACTACGTAATTCAGTATGATGCCACAAGTCTTCCCCTTACAGAGTGGACTAGATGGTGTATCCTTACGGAGAACGTTCTGGAATGGGAAACTTAAGGTAGACTGTCCTTACTACGAACTCACTTCCTGCAAGGCGGGACTAGAACCGCCCTCAGTCATGATTTCGCGCCCCAAGCTGCGACGCTATTAGTTACTTGTTTACTAAATATCCCAATCATATACTCCCGATAAGTAAGAATTAATCTACCTCCTATTTTGTACCTGAAAATAAATCCTAGGCTGAGTTCGAAACGATAGAATCAACAACCTCGCACTTAGTCCACCGTCCAGTGTGTTCATTATTTATGTATTTACTCAACAAACATTTATGAGGTACGTAGTAGCCTCTCTCTTTCTCTCTCTACCTCTTTCTCAAATCATATCTCTATCTCAATCTTTATCTCTCCCTATCTCTTTATCACTTTCTCAGTTTGCATATGTCAACAAAGGCCTCGCGAGACGTTTAATTCATTATGTGTGATTCTTTTTATATTATATATGATAAAATCCTGGACATTGAAAATGTAATGGCGTTTCTCGAGAAAACTGGTATGTGACATTTCCTAAGCATTGTTCAATTTAATTATTCAATTAAAAGGTTCTTTGTCACTTTATAACACATCATTCTCCAGTGGAGAGGTTGACACTCGCAACAATAGTTTCAAAGAACTTACGTCAACAGCTCTTTAATGTCCCCAACAATTATGATTTATTTTTAATGTGTACAATGATAACAACCGAAAGAACGAGAAATGTCCATTAGATATATAACGAATGAAAGAATGTTCTAGGAAGAGCAGAATCATGACTTTATAAGACCGGATCAAAGGTTAGAAGGTAACTCGTGGTCTGAAGGTGCTGGCGAGGAACATACGACAAGGGCCACTGCGTAGTTGCGGCCGAAGCCATTACAATTACCCCGTGAGCTCATAGGACTATTGGGGCTAGATAACAGTCTCCACTGGGAATCGGAAAGGAGCACGGGATTCAAACCCACAACTAAATGAACACGAGACCAGATCGTTTACGATTATGTGATCACCACACAGGTTTGAGGTTAATACCGTAAAGAGTTTCAAAACACTCAATGTAGGAAACTTGAAGCCTATAGGATAGTTCGGTATAGAGTATAATATGATATATTACAAAATAATAAAACATAATATAATATAATGTGATATATATACATACATATACCAAGGCTTTTTTCCCCCTTACAAGGGAGGTAGCCGAAAAGGAAAAGGCATAAAATCATTCCCACCCATTTCATCCCTGAATACACTCCACACCCCTCCACCCTCCCTCTTATCTTAGCACCTCCTGGATGACGGGTCATCCCTGCACCTTGTCCACTGCCCTGGGTCAGAAGCAGTGTCGCAAGACACAGCACATCCACAGTAAGGCCGCTTCATTAAATCGGCGACCCCCCCTCTCCGTCCCCCCATGCATAAAAGGAGAAGACGGGGAGAAATCCCTTCGGGCTGCGTCAAATAATGTGATATGATATACTATAACATAATATAATGTGATATAATATATCATGATATATGGTATAATATAATGTGATATGATATACTATAATATAATATACTATAATGTAATATCCTGCGAGAGTTAGATTAACCCCGAGGTTGAAGAATCTTATAATCTCAGTAGCATATTCGGTAAAAGCGCAGACCTACCACCGTGCAAGTCCTGGGCTCGAGTTCGGGGACAACTGTCGGAATTATTTAATTGGCATCGTCGTCATTGGCGATTCTATTCAGATAATATGATATGATATAATATATGATATAATGTAATATAACATTATATGATATAGTATAATATAATGATATAATCTAATCTAATCTAATATAATATAATATAATATAATATAATATAATATAATATAATATAATATAATTTAATACAATATGATATAATATTATATTATATAATATGATACAAAATAATATAATATAATATATCATAATACAATATAATATCATATTATATAATATAGTATAATATATAATATAATATAATATAATATAATATAATATAATATAGTAAATATAATATAATATAATGTAATATAATATAATATAATATAATATAACATAATATAATATAATGAAAGTAATATAATATAATATAATATAATATAATATAATATAATATAATATAATATAATATATCATAATATGATATAATATAATATAATAAAATAATATAATATAATACTAATATAATATAATTTAATATAATATAATATAATATAATATAATATAATATGATATAATATAATATAATATAATATAATATAATATAATATAATATAATATAATATAATATAATATAATATAATATAATATAATATAATATAATATAATATGATATAATGTTAACATAATATAATTAAGGAACAAGTTACTAGCTGGAGTGAGGTCTTTCATAGATGGTAGCAGACGGAACTCTCAAAATGAAATACTGAAATCGAAGCATCGCGAATAATAGTATCTTACTAGGGGACAAATGTGAGTGTAATTGTTTCAGAGGGACCAGTTTGTTAAGTGTAATTGGAAAGCTTATGGGAAGGTACTAAAAGGATTAGGAGAAGAACAGAGGGAGTAGTAACTGGTGAGGAGTGTGGGGTTAAAAAAGATAGGGGTTGCGTGAATCAGGTATGTGAGAAAGCTTTATCAAAAGGTAAGGATGTATTTTTTGGCTTTTATGAATTTGGAAAAGGCTTATGACAAGGTAGACAGGAAGGTACTGTGAGAGGTTCTGCAAATATAAGGGATGGGGGAAAGATGTTAAGGGCAGTCAAGAGTTTTTACGAGAGTACTAGAGTCTGTGTTAGAATTGGAAATGGAGAGAACGAGTGGTTTGAGGTAATGGTGGGACTGCGCCATGGCTATTCAATGTGTTCATGGATGGGGTGGTTCGGAAGGTAAATGCAAGGATAATGGACAGGGAACTGGAGATGGTTAAAGAAAATAGAGAAAAGTTGGGGGGATAGCCAGTTGTTGTTTGCTGACGGCACTGAGCTTGTGACAGGATCAGAGGGGGGGTTAAAGAAGTTAGTAACAGAATTTAGAAAGTTAAGCGACAGGAGAAAATTATAGGTAAATGTAGGTAAGATTAAAGTGATGAAATGGATGAGGGGAGTGGGTGGTATCGAGTTGGAAGTAAATCTTAAAGGAGAGTGTGTGGAAGCTGTGGATAGCATTAAGTATTTGGGGTCGCATGTGGCAGGTGGAGGTAGAGGTAAATTATAGATTGAAAGGAAAAAGCAAGTAAGTACCTTGGTCCCTTTAATACTTTTACTTTCCCAAATAGTTTCCTCTATTTTATCCAAGTTACTCTTTCTTTTCTTTGATCTCTGCCTACTTTCTCTGCTGATTCCCTTATGATATTCTTTAAATTCAAATTCATATAATCGACAGTGTCCTCATTAGTTTTTAGAGCTTCGAATCTATTTTTTATTTCTAAGTGAAGTTTATTCTTATTTTCTTCAATCTTTGCAAGGCTGATTTCCTTTTTTAAAACTAGTTTATTTCTCTCGGTTCTGAAATTGAATTTGGCTGTACAAACTACCATTCTATGGTCACTACCTATGTTGACATTGTTTATGACCGTAACATTGCTAACGCTCTTGCTCTCGTCTCTTAATAAGAAGTCTACTTCGTTCTTTGTTGTTCCATTTGGACTTCTCCAGGTCTATTTGCGGCCTACTTACTTTTGGAAAAAAGCGTTCATTATTCTCATGTTGTAGTTCTCTGCAAAATTGACTAACATCTCGCCTCTGTCATATCTTTCTCCTACTCCAAACTTCCCAATGCACAACTCATCTTGCATCTTCTTCCTGACTTTAGCAATAAAGTCGCCTATTACCAATGTGTACTTACTTTTTTCTTGATCCATTACCCTACTTAAATCATTATAGAAGGATTCAATTTCATCATCTGAACTCTGTGAAGTTGATACATAAACCTGAACTATTTTTATAATGTACCTTTTAAACAGCCTAATCACAATTCAAACTACCCTGTCTGAAAAACTACTGAACTTAACTACGTTACCAGCAACTTCTCGGTTTATCAAGAATCCTACTCCACTAGATCTTTCTTTGTCCCTACCTCTATTGTAGAACAGGTGGTGACCATCTTCTAATTGCATAAACTTTTCTTCAGTTCTTCGAACTTCACTCAGTCCTACGATGTCCCACCTGATGTTGTCTAGTTCTTCCATTAAACTCTCCAGCCTGTGATCTTCTGAGAGATTTCTTACGTTGTAAATACAGATCTTTATTTTCTTCATGCTGTTTAATGTCCAAGGCTTGGATCTGCTTGGACAGTACTTACTCACATTCGGTGGCAC
>NC_134802.1:38224011-38226511 GCF_046742065.1 Oratosquilla oratoria
CCCATTCCATCTCTATCACACTCCACTCCCATCAACCCTTTTCCTTCCCTCTTATCTTGCCCCCTCTTAGATAACGGGGCATCCCTGCATCTTGTCCATTAACCTGGGTCAGAAGCAGTGTCGCAAGACACAGCACATCCATAGCAAGGCCGCTTCCTTAAATCGGTGGTCCCCCCTCTCCGTCCTATCATACAGAAAAGGAGAAGAAGCGAAAAAGTCCCTTCGGGCTGCGTCAAATTTTTCTCACACATACTCCCTCACCCCTAATCCCCCACCCATTTCACCTCATGGATCACAATATCATCCATATACAACCATTTTCCTTTCACCTTTGTCTTCTGTCCTCTCCTGTCCTTCCTCAACAGACATTTTCCTCTTCCCCAAAGCCCCTTTTACCCCATCCATCCATCTCATCCTAGGTCGCCCCCTCATATTCCTTCCTTCCACATCTCCCTTCCACACTTCTTTTACTAGTCTTTCTTCATTCATTCTTTCTATGTGTCCAAACCATGTCAATACTCTTCCATCCACTCTATCTCCCAGCTCCCTTTCCACCCCCATTCTCCTACTCACCTCCTCATTTCACACTCTATCCAGCCTAGTAACCCCTATCATACTTCTCAGACACCTCTTCTCAAACACATTCAAACTCCTTCTCTCTTCCTCTCTTATGCTCCATGTTTCTGCCCCGTACAGAGCTGTCGGCACAATCACTCCTTCATACAATCTCCTCTTAGCATCCATTCCCAAATGTCTATTTCTCATTACACTTTTCAATCCACCAAGGCATTTACTCGCTTCTCTCAATCTACATTCTACCTCCACCTCAACTCCTCTCTTTCCTTCCATATTCGCATGGACGAAAGTATTGAATCTTACATGAACTTCTTTGCGAATGACGCAAAGTTATTAAAAAGAATAACCTCCGAAATAGACTGTGAGTCATTACAGAGTGATCTGAACAAAGTCTCAGAGTGGGGAAAAAGATGGGAAGTAGAATTCAACATCAAGAAATGCAGTATAATCGAATTTGGGAAAAGCAAGAATGGGATATCAGGACAGTATAAAAGTGACGCAAAAGAAGTAAAGAAAGTAAATTCTGAAAAAGACCTGGGAGTAATCATCACCAAAGACATGTCGACAGATAAACATATAAATAAAATAGTCAGAGAAACATGACAAATGTTGAGATTAACAAAAGCGGCCTTCAGATACCTGGATAAGGAAATAATTAAGAAAATATTACAAACAATGATAAGGACAAAACTGGAATATGCAGCGCTGATATGGTCACCCAGTACAAAATAGAGTATAAGACAATTAGAAAAAATACAAAGAGCAACGACAAAGATGGCCCCAACACTTTCAAACCTGAAATATGAACAAAGACTGGCCGAACTGGAATTGCCGACCCTGGAATAAAGAAGAGAACGAGGGGACCTACTAACCATCTACAGAATTATAAAACGAAAAAAACGCCTTGCTAGAGAGGACTTATTAAAGTGGGACAGAGGAAAAACAAGAGGACATGCAATGAAACTCAAAAACGGCAACTACAGAAGAGATCTATAAAAGAACAGCTTCCTACACAGAGTGATATATATATATGGGACAAATTGGACAAAAAAATAGGGTGTGCAAACACAATACAAGAATTTAAGAACAACCTTGATCTTGCGAGATACAAAAGCGGGTCACCACGAGCATGGCTCCCCTTCCCGTAAAATACAACTAGATAAACACACACACACACACACACACACACACACACACACACACACACACACACACACACACACACACACACACACACACACACACACACACACACACACACACACACACACACACGCACACACGCACACACGCGCGCACACACACACACACACACACACACACACACACACACACACACACACACACACACACACACACACACACACACACACACACACAAATGGACCTAAGAAGAAACGAGAAACATAGAACAGGAAGACTAATGTATAGCAAAACGAATTTGAGAAACTTAAAGAATTTTTTCGAAATGCAAACTGGGAAAAATTCCTTAGTGAAGAAACAAGGATGGAAGAGAAATGGAATATACTAAAGGAAATTTATAATGAGGGTGTGACCAAATATGTTCCACAACAAAAGCAAGAAAGAATATACATGAAAAACTGGTATAACAAAAAATGTAGTGAAGCCAAGGATAAAAGAGACAAAGCCTGGAAAAATGCAAAAATGCAAAAAAAAAAAAAAAAAAGAGGAAATGGCAAACATACATCAAACTAAGAAACGATTATGTAAAAATACGCAGGGAGAAAACGAGAAATTATGAAAAGGAAATTATAGAAAAATGTAAGGATCAGCCGAAGCTATTTTACAGATTGTGAATGGTAAACTGAAAAACAAGCAAGAAATATAAAAACTATGCCAAGGAAGTCATTTATACACAAAAAAACAAGAAATGGCAGAAGTTATGAGTAACCACTTCAAATCG
>NC_134802.1:38231511-38234011 GCF_046742065.1 Oratosquilla oratoria
GTGCATGAACCAAAACGAAAATGATACTTCAGAGTTAACCCAAAAGTGATGATTAAGGAAACTCTATCGTTCGCTTTAGGTTGTCAGAAGGTTTCTATTGGGTTAGGGTTACCTACGATAAATAACGTAATTTCTCATAGATCAAGAATGTTTTGTGGACATGGAGAGCGTGGGTGAGAGAGGGAAGGGGAAAAGGATGCAGTTTAGTGATTTTCAGGGTGAGAATAGAGATTTAATGAATAAAGAATAATAATCTTAGTGACCATGATACATTGAGGGTAATTACCTGGAACGCAATCGGCGTCGGAAAATACGGCCCAAAGACGATTGGAACTTTCTTCTAAGGAGCAGAATCCAAGTATAAGGGTTTTAATCCTATATGCGAATTTGCCAAAGTGGTTTCGGCAGCTCCCCAATGGGATTTACTCGACGATTTTCGATATCCGATTGTATCAGACCTATGCCTCCTCATTTTTAGACTCGTGACGGCGTATTTTGGCTTTTGTTTTCATTCTCATTCTGACCAATTTTGCTTTTATTTTTAAATTTATTCTGATTTTTTTCCCTCATGATCACCCTTATTCCGACGTATTTTAGTTTTTATTTTCAGTCTTATTCCGACGTATTTTGGAATAAGTTTTCAGTCTTATTCTGGCGTATTTTGGCTTCCATCTTTAGACTCTTTCCGGCGAATTTTACTCTCATTCTCGGGCCTATTCCGACATATCTCGCCTTTATTTTCATCCTCATTCCGACGTATTATGTCATTACTGATATGCTCTAACAAACGTATAAAAAGTACGGTATGTATATACATTTATAAGAATACATATACAGTATATATATGCAATATATTTTCTCCCATTATATGCTAAATACGAAGAATATTACGGTATGAATGAAGAGTCAGGAGCAATTTTTGACATACCCAGAAATTTACATAATACAAAAGTCAATTTTTTGGTCTGATTTTTTTTTTCTACTCAAGGAAATTACCTAGCTATAATCTGAATATTATATAGGAAAATACATCACGTACTTGATACAAGGCAATCATAATGACGCTGTGAGGACTTTGGTGGCATTAGAAATTTTGCTCGCGATTGTACAGGCATTTAAACAAAAGGAAGTGTTGAACACAAAATGAAAGTTCAGCCTAAGAAAACACCTGATTGTTGGATTATTTCAGGTCATACTTGATCAATAAAACGTTTTAACAATCTTAAGCCCGACTGAAAAGACTTTCAACGAGTCTGTAAGATATTCTGGGGATCAAGAAAATACATATGATAATGAAAGTAACATAAAGTTGTTACTATGATATATATATTGTTATTTTTCTAAAACGCCAGGGTTTTAATATCAGTAGATTAAAAAAATTAATATGAGTAGAATATATAATATGCTTGTGTTGATATGTCTGTCAGAGCACTGGAAACGTTTAAGACGAGAGATGTTTAAGTTATATGGATTATAAGACCAAAGAAGCAAGAAGTAAAGACGGTGGCATCAACATATATATATATATATATATATATATATATATATATATATATATATGTGGAACATAAGAGAAGAAGAGAGAAGGAGTTTGAATGTGTTTGAGATGAGGTGTCTGAGAAGTATGGTGGGGGTTACTAGGCTGGATAGAGTGAGAAATGAGGAGGTGAGGAGGAGAACAGGGGTGAAAAAGGATTTGGGAGATAGGGTTGATGAAAGAATATTAGGATGGTTTGGACACATGGAAAGAATGAGTGAATGAGTAAATTTTGACGCAGCCCGAAGGGATTTCTCCCCGTCCTCGCCTTATATGCAAAGGGGGACGGAGAGGGGGGTCGCCGATTAAATGAAGCGGCCTTGCTGTGGATGTACTGTGTCTTGCGACACTGCTTCTGACCCAGGGCGGTGGGCAGGGTGCAGGGATGACCCGTCATCCAGGAGGTGCTCAGATGAGAGGAAGGGTGGGAGGGGTGTGGAGTGTATTTAGGGATGAAATGGGTGGGAGTGTTTTTATGCCTTTTCCTTTTTGGCTACCTCCCTTGGAAGGGGAAAAAAGCCTTGGTATATGTATGTATGTATATATATGTATATATGTATACATATATATATATATACATATATAATTATATATATATATATATATATACATGTATATATATGTTATATATACATACACACACACACACACACACACACACACACACACACACACACACACACACACACACACACACACACACACACACACACACACACGCACACACATATATATATATATATATATATGTGTGTATATATATACATACATATATATATATATATATACATATATATATATACATATTAGACCACCCGTGACCCGTTGGGTAAAATAAAATTTTAAATGATACGTTGTTAATAAAATGGTCAATAAAATCTTTATTAAGACAATGCTCTATTCAGTAGACGAAGGCAGTGACTTGATTAGTTATAAGAAGTGAAATGCAGAAGATTGCGACGT
>NC_134802.1:38246511-38249011 GCF_046742065.1 Oratosquilla oratoria
GAAATCAGGACAGCCAAGTCACCGTACTACCCTGAAGGATTACATCACTTCGAACAGCAAAACAGCAAGCGGTGATTTATCAAGATCAAAGCCCTCTGTAGTGTACATGAGCAAGCACCAAACTTTCCCTGCATTTCTCACCTCTCACTTGACGAAGCAGCACAAGAGTTAAATACTCATTTTGGCTCACTTCGATCCTTATCTTCTACCTGTCTACCTGCCCTCTCTCTCTCCCTCCCCTTCTGTCCAAGTGACGGACGTCACTACAAGATTAAGAAAATTAAAGCATGTTAGATCAACTACACCTTCCGACTTGTCAATGAAGATTTCTAAGAAATCTGCCCCCAAAACTCGCCTTCTCATTGTTTTCTATATTCAATGCTTCATTATCTCAAAATTCATGCCTTGGTGACTAAAAATCTTTTTAAATAATACCGACCCCAAAGTTTATAATCCCCAGTCACTGAGTGACCTTAATCAATCACTCCAACCCCAACTTTATTTGAGAGGACTTTTTTTTTTTTTTTTTTTTTTTTTTTACTTGGCATGTGACAAAAAAAAAAATCAATATGCACACAGCAATTTGGCAACATAAATTACTCCTCCACTATCAGCTGTCTTGTGAATGTTCTCAACTTTTTACATAGTTACATAGATATACCATAGTGCACATATCTAATTCTGTCTAATATATTCCTAGTATTAACTCAAATTGTACATTGACAGTATATCACTGTATCACTGTTAACTCAAAAACTTGATTACTATTTTTGTCATCATCATCATCATCATCATCATCATCATCATCATCATCATCATCATCATCATCATCATCATCATCATCATCATCATCATCATCATCATCATCATCATCATCATCATCATCATCATCATCATCATCATCATCATCATCATCATCATCATCATCATCATCATCATCATCATTACCCCGTCTGGGGTATTGGCTGCTTGTTATTGTGGCAAAGTAGCATGCAGTTGCTACTTTAGGGTCTATATGGGGCGCCCCTACGGACCAGAGCCACACATCATTTTGTTTATGATAGAGGAAAACTCTGTTCATAGAGAAATTATGACACTTTTATACTACGACTGTCCCTCCGTTATGCTGTCCCCCAACCCCTTGTTGCTGTCCTGTACTATTTCTCTGAATATTCTTTTTCTGTGGTGGGGGAAAAGCATACTGCCACCAAGTATTCCCACTTGGATCGTAAGAGGCGAGAAGAAAGGGACGGGGATTGGGACTAGGCATCCTTCTCCTTGTAGCCCCACAGGGGATATTCCTAAACGAAAAAGAAAAGGCATAAGAGGGTCTGGGAGTTTTCCGACCAGCACCCTAAGGTTTGGGTCTTTTAATGTGCGTGGATGTGGTACAGATGAGAGTAAAAGGGAAGATATAGGTAGTATGTTTGTGGGAAGAAAGATGGATGTGTTGGCTTTGAGTGAAACTAAGTTGAAAGGGAAGGGTGAGTGTAAGTTTGGGAGTGTAAGTGGGAGGTTATCAGGAGTGAAGAGAGGGCGAGGGAGGGAATGGGTGGCTATTCTAGTAAGTGAGGAGATAATTAAACGTGTAGTGGAGTGGAAGGAGGTTTCCTCAAGGATAATGTGGATGAAGGTGAAACTGGGAAAGGAGATGTGGGTCTTTGTAAGTGCATATGGGCCTGGCAGTGATAAGAGTGTAGAAGAAAGGGAGGCCTTTTGGATAGATTTAAATGAGTGCATAGAGGATTTAGGAAGAAATGTCAATGTAATAGTACTAGGAGACCTTAATGCTAGGGTAGGTAATGGTCCAATCGATGAGAGGTACAAAGAAAAGAAAAGAGAAGTAAAGCGAAAGAAAAAGTTTGCAAAAAGGAGAGCAGATGTGAAAAGGGGTAAGAGTATGACAGACAATTTTGAAAGTAATAAAAAGATGTTTTGGAAATAAATTAAGAGAGGAAGAGGAGGCGAATCAAGTAGAGAAGAAAAAGTAAAAGGTGCAGATGGAGAGATAACAATGGAAGAGAAGGCAGTAAGGGGAAGATGGGCAGAATATTTTAGGGAGTTGCTAAATGTGAAGGAGGATAGGGAGGGAAAGATAGCTGTGGTGGGAAATGCGAAGAAAATGAGAGTGATAAGTGAGGAGAATGGAGGAGAAATAATGAAGGATGAGGTGAAGGCAGTTGTTAAGATGATGAAAGCAGGTAAGGCACCTGGTCTGGATGGATGCCATGCAGAATGTCTGAAAAAGGGAAGTACAGTGATGGTTTACTGGCTGGTGAGGTTATTTAATGTTTGCTGGAGAGAGGGTAGAGTGCCGGAGGACTGGAGGAGTGCCTGTATAGTTCCTCTTTACAAGGGAAAAGGGGACAAGTGTGAATGTACTGTAGTAGTTTCAGAGGGATTGGCGTGTTAAGTGTAGTTGGGAAGGCTTATGGGAGGATCTTGATTGAGAGGATTAGGAGAGGAACAGAGGGAGTAATTGGTGAGGAACAGTGTGGAC
>NC_134802.1:38254011-38274011 GCF_046742065.1 Oratosquilla oratoria
TGAAGGTGGAGGTAGAATGTAGATTGAGAGAAGCGAGTAAATGCCTTGGTGGTTTAAAGAGTGTAATGAGGAATAGACATTTGGGAATGGATGCGAAGAGGAGACTGTATGAAGGAGTGATTGTGCCAACAGCACTGTATGGGGCAGAAACGTGGAACATAAGAGAAGAAGAGAGAAGGAGTTTGAATGTGTTTGAGATGAGGTGTCTGAGAAGTATGGTGGGGGTTACTAGGCTAGATAGAGTGAGAAATGAGGAGGTGAGGAGGAGAACAGGGGTGAAAAAGGATTTGGGAGATAGGGTTGATGAAAGAATATTAGGATGGTTTGGACACATGGAAAGAATGAGTGAAGAAAGACTAGTAAAAGAGGTATGGAAGGCAGATGTGGAGGGAGTGAACATGAGGGGACGTCCTAGGATGAGGTGGATGGATGGGGTGAAGGGGGCTTTGGGGAAGAGGGAAATGTCTGTTGAGGAAGGAAGGGAGAGGACGGATGACAGAGGTGAGTGGAGAATGGTTGTATATGGATGATGTTGTGACTGCATGAGGAGGAATGGGCGGGGAAGTGGGGGGTGGGGTAGTATGTGTGAGTAAATTTTGACGCAGCCCGAAGGGATTTCTCCCCGTCCTCGCCTTATATGCAAAGGGGGACGGAGAGGGGGGGTCGCCGATTAAATGAAGCGGCCTCGCTGTGGATGTACTGTGTCTTGCGACACTGCTTCTGACCCAGGGCGTTGGGCAGGGTGCAGGGATGACCCGTCATCCAGGAGGTGCTCAGATGAGAGGAAGGGTGGGAGGGGTGTGGAGTGTATTTGGGGATGAAATTGGTGGGAGTGTTTTTGTGCCTTCCCCTTTTTGGCTACCTCCCTTGGAAGGGGGAAGAAGCCTTGGTATATGTATGTATGTATGTATTATCATTATTATTATTATTATTGTTATTGTTATTGTTGTTGTTGTTGTTGTTGTTGTTGTTGTTGTTGTTGTTGTTGTTGTTGTTGTTGTTGTTGTTGTTGTTATTGTTGTTGTTATTATTATTATTATTATTATTATTATTATTATTATTATTATTATTATTATTATTATTATTATTATTATTATTATTATTATTATTATTATTATTATTATTATTATTATTATTATTATTATTATTATTATTATTATTATTATTATTATTATTATTATTATTATTATTATTATTATTATTATTATTATTATTATTATTATTATTATTATTATTATTATTATTATTATTATTATTATTATTGTTATTGTTATTGTTATTATTGTTAATATTATCATTATTGTTGTTGATATTATTATGAATACTAGTGTTATTACTGTTATTATCATTATTGTTATTACTATAGTATTATTACTATTATTACGGAACAGGGATAAGGACTAAGCATCCTTCTCCTTCTAGCCCCACAGGGGACATTCCTTAAAAAAAAGGAAAGGCATAAGAGGGTCTACGAGTTTTCTACAGTGCACGCAACCACAACCACGTAGTGCACAACCGCAACCACAACCACCATCACGTATTCACGAATATGCTGACTCAAAGGGACAACAACAACAGTGAACGAAGGGGTCTACAGCCTCTACTAGCAACAGAGAAAGAGGGACGACGAGGAGTGAACCAAGGACTGACAAGGAGGACGAGGTTGACGTACCTGGAGGCAGTCGATTGAAATTGACTTTAAAAATACTGAAGATATGAATTAGGGAAGGTAGATTATCTTCTTCGAGGGTATAGTGAATCTAAAGCAATTAGTTCATATGTGATGACAGTGGGACAACAGAAAGAAACTAATAACTCTAGATGTGATTATAGAAATAGAGGATCTGAACATGGAGTTAGAAGCACTTTTAGCAATGCTACAATTGAATGTTACAATTGTAATATCTGGGAGCATAAAGCACAAGACTTTTGTTATGAAACTATTTGTAGAAATTGCAAATATGAGGGTCATAATAAATACCATTGTAGAAACCCACCTTTCTGCATGTATCAGAAGATTGGACATAGAATACATGAATGTAAAAAATTTCGGATGCACCCCAAAACAAGAGGAAAACCCCAGAAACAAAATAAAACAACACTACAGGGCTACCCATAGAAATACACATAGACACAGACACTATTGTGTTAGGGATAAGAGTGATAGAAGAGTGAAAGAAAACTCCAACATTAAAGATATGTGTAAACTGACTATAACAATTGGAAGGACTTCTATAGGGCCTCTCATTGCTTGCAGAGTGTTCAATAAACCTATTCAAATATTTATTGATACAGGATCTGTAGTTAATATTATAACTAGTAGTTTTAAATCAATAGAAACCAGGAGTAAAATTTTTGGAACCAACCCATTACTCATTACAAGGAGTAACTGGAGATAAGTTAAAAAAAATTAGGTAAGGTTGAATCAGAAGGCATCTTATATAAAAATAAGCTCTTACAAATTCCAATGATAGTTGTGGAAGAATCTTTTTCCCAGGAGATTTACTGATAGGATTTGCAACTATAAGAAAAGAGAACATGGCTATAAGTCCTGCTGAGTTAGGGATCTAAGCGTAATAAATTCGACGTCATTACACTCCAGAACAATTAACAGGGTAGAGGTACAGTTGAAACGAGTCACTGTAGACTCTGAAATTTTAACCATCCCAGAATCAATTAGATTAGAAGGTTTGAAATTGGACTCAGGGATTTACAGTATAAGTCAAATAAGAACATGATAAAAATATTAGTGATTAGTACTTTGAATAATGATATAATTTTAAGAAAAGATAGATACAAAAATAGGATGTTTTCAAGTTTGTACAAAACTCATTAAGATTTTAGATGAGAGTGCTGAGGAGGTGAAATTACCAATTTCATCAATCTGTTCAGTTCAGGAAGAAACAGAGTTGGAAAAGAAATACAAGAATCAACTACAACCTACTAGTTGCCCTGAGTTGGATGAAAGCTAAGTAGCTTCTTGAAGCACCATAAAGCAATTGCATTGCCAGGGGATACCTTGGGCAAAACAACTTTTAAAACATCAGATGAAATTGAAACCAGGGACTCGATATATAGAGTACCTATAGAGTACCACATTCTAAACTAGCCACTGTAGCTAAATTGATCGCTGAAATATCATCCCAGGATATTATTGAACATAGTAAAAGTGAGTGGAACTTTACTCTGATTCTGGTGCTAAAATCAGATATTACCTTGCGTCCAATTATTGGTTATAGGGAATTGAATAAGCAGACCATACATGACCGATTACCATAACCGGTGATAGAGGATATTCTTAGAAGTTTGGGAGCTGAGAATAGGTGTTTTAGCAATATAGATAGTTTGGCGAATAGAGTTGCATGAAGACTCACGAGAATCCACAGCATTTTATACTCCAACGGGATACTATGAGTTCAAACAAATGCCATTTGGGCTATGTCTATTAACTTACATGATATTAATGAATGCAGTTCTAGATGGGTTGTTAGGAACACAGCCAGTGTATTTCTAGGTGATATTTTAATAGTTTCCCAAACAGTGGCTGAGCACTTTAAGAAATTAGATTTGATATTCTCAAGCCTAGTTGAAGCAGGATTGGAAGTGAAACTTAAAAAATGTAAGTTTTTGCAGGACAGTGTTATTTATTTGGGACATAAGATAGACAGGGCATGGACTTAGTACAGTAAATCCGAATGTTGAAGCAGTAAAGAATTTTCCAGCCCCAAAACTTTAGAAAAAGTTAAAAGTTTCTTGGGATTGACACGATATTATAGGAAATTTATCCAAGGATGTGCAGACATAGCTAATCCATTAAGTTCTTTGTTGAGAAAAGACTCAAAGTTCATATGGGGACCTGCACAACAGCAAGTTTTTGGCAAATTGAGAGATAAACTTAAGAGTACTCCAGTTTTAATATCTCCTGAATAGGATAAGGAATTAATTCATTGTAGTGATACGTTTGACATAGGGTTAGGAGGCACACTTAGGCAAGAGGGAAATAAAACTTTCAAAACTATAGCTTACGCATCTAGACTTTGTAATAGTGCAGTGAGAAAGTTCTCTATAACAGAAAGAGAAACTTTAGTAGAGATATATTCATTAGAATGTTTTAAAGATATGATACTGGGATATACAATCAGAGTGTGGAATGATCATACAGCTATTCAGAACTTACTTAAGCATAAGAATCTTAGGGCAGACTAGCAAGGTGGTTTGTTATACTTCAATGCTGTGAGGTTAGGTTTGAATATATTCCGGGTAGAAAGAATGCTGTCTGTAGTATAGATGAGCTAGTAACCTTAGATGAGGAAATGATAATAATGGAACAGAGGGATGATAAGACATGCGACTCATTAGCCCAGTATTTGATGAACCCAAGAGGAAATCCTCCAAAACTACCAAAATGATATAAGATAGAGGAATTTCAATTGACTAATGGACTTTGTATAGAAAAACATTTGTAAATGGGAAAGATATTTGTAGAGACCCGGTGAATCAGCTGTTAATTCCACAAACTCTTGTACAAGAAGTATTGAAGTTACCTCATGATAGCGATTGTAGTTCACATCCAGAAAATTATAAAACTTATAGACAAGCACAACTGAAATACTTTTGGCTATGTATGAAGAAAGATATATATGATTATATAGAAAATTGTTTGAAATGTGCTAAGGTGAAAGGAAATACACCAAAACCTGTTCCTATGTTATCATATCCCATTCCGCAGAAACCTTGGGAAAGAGTTCACATGGATACATTGGAGTTACCTATGTCTGAGAATGGATATAAATGTTTATTTGTTGCCATTGATTATTTGTCAATATTTTGTATTTTACAACCCATTCCAAATAAGAAAGCTGAAACAATTGCTTCAGTAATCTATGATCAGATAATCTGTAATTTCACTACACCTAAGATCTGAATTTAATAACAAAATCTTGGAAGAATTATGTAGATCATTTAAGATTCAGAAGATCAACATTTTAGTGAATCATCCTCAGAACAATGGAGTTGTAGAGAGGCTAATTAATAAAATTATTACATGTCTTAGAGGTATGATAAATCGCCATAGTATAACTTGGGATACTTGGATTCTTTGGAAGAATTATGTAGATTATTTAGGATTCAGAAGATCAACACTTTAGTGAATCATCCTCAGAGCAATGGAGTTGTAGAGAGGTTAATTAAGAAAATTATTACATATCTTAGAGGTATGATAAGTCACCATAGTATAACTTGGGATACTTGGATTCTTCATGTTAAATATACTCTGAACAACCAAATTAACATAGCAACAGGTGAAACACCTCATTTTATTATTTTGGGGGAGGACAAAATTCTTCCATAAGAAATATTGGTTGCAGAGCAGAAACATGTGTATAATATAGACGATAACATCTCAAATAGGATTCTTACATTTCAAGCTATACACCAAAGAGTGAGTGAACATATGCAAGAGTATACACAAGAGATGGAAAAGTAACAACACAAAATAGCACATAAAATAGAATTAAAGATAGGAAATTTATTCATGATCAAACTACATTCACCCTATAACAAACTTTCACCGAGGTACTCAGGTCCATATAAAGTAATTGATTTTGTAGGTGAAAATAAGTACAAGATCCTACACTTAGGAAATCGGAAAGTATCAATTTATCACTTAGATGATATAAGGAAGGTTAGGATACGATTTGATGATGAAGATACATGTGACACTTAGTGTATTAGATTTAAAGAAACACTAAACTCAGAAGAGTATAGGGAATATGTTGATGATATAACACGGGGATTGAATACTAATCTTGATCATTTTTACATAGCATTCATATTGTCGAGTTGTATGATGCTTGATTGTGATGGGAGACCAGTACTACTGGAACCTTGGTGTCAGACAGATATACTAACTATAGCTTGGTCAGAAATGAAGACCTGGAGCCTTGGTCAGTCATGAAGACTTGGACTCTTGCCAAAACATAAGGACGATGCCAATAAGTATTGAACCATTTTCTTTTGTGAAGCATTGAAAATTCTTATGCAGTGTGTGTCCTAGACAAAAAGAGAATTAAGTGTGTGAGAAACAAAAATAAAATTGTACAGACACTCTTTAATGCTGTGTATATAACTTTTGAAAATATGAAAAAAGTTCCATTGAAATCTAATGTTGCTGTTCTTAATAAAATTTTACAATCAGAAGGAGAAAGACATTGAATAATATTTGACTTTTTTTTTATTATTAGAAGTAGTGAGTTTTGCTAATCTATCTTGACATTTAATTTATATCTGGGTTACAATTATTTTGTTTTTATGTCTTTTTTATGTTTCTGACATTTATGCATTTGGAATTGTTACTTATTTCTTTGTTATGTGTGGCATATGTTTTGATGATATCATCCATTGAAGGATAATACTTTAAAAAGTTTGCCAGTTTATGCAGAAATAGTTTAAATACTTAGTTTTTTTGTATATGATATTTCCCAAGTATATATTCAGCGAGCCCTGTAAAAGGGTAGAAGAAAATGGTTGGTCGGGACAACCAGTGGTAGCTGCCGAGCCCTGTAAGAGGCTGGTAGATAAGGTAAACAAGTAAGGTAAATAGAGGGGTAGGTGGCGAGAATTTTATTTTATGTGTATGATGTTTGGAAAACAATACGCCGCAAAGAAGTTGCATAATCTCTCCCCCCATCTAAAGTATATATATATATATATATATATATATATATATATATATATATATATAAATTTTATGACAGTTGCATGCAGGATTCGAACCCGCTATACACGGCCATCCGTAGATTACCTGTACGGTGCCTTAGACCACTACGCCACAGAGACTATAAAATCCTTGAAACCTGGAATCGAACTGATTCCCGAGGGAAGGAAGATCACTTATTTCTGCGATCCGAATTCCTGTTTTACTCAAGGACCAGTCCACCAGTGACATGGGGTAAGGACCAGGACAGACCCCTTGCACGCTTAACGCCATTGTAACCATGAGAATAATACGCAAATGGCAGCGACATCAAACCGATAATTTTTATGACAGTTGCATGCAGGATTCGAACCCGCTATACACGGCTATCCGTAGATTACCTGTACGGTGCCCTAGACCACTACGCCACAGAGACTATAAAATCCTTGAAACCTGGAATCGAACTAATTCCCGAGGGAAGGAAGATCACTTATTTCTGCGATCCGAATTCCTGTTTTACTCAAGGACCAGCCCACCAGTGACATGGGGTAAGGACCAGGACGGACCCCTTGCACGCTTAACGCCATTGTAACCATGAGAATAATACGCTAATGGCAGCGACATCAAACTGATAATTTTTATGACAGTTGCATGCAGGATTCGAACCCGCTATACACGGCTATCCGTAGATTACCTGTACGGTGCCCTAGACCACTACGCCACAGAGACTATAAAATCCTTGAAACCTGGAATCGAACTGATTCCCGAGGGAAGGAAGATCACTTATTTCTGCGATCCGAATTCCTGTTTTACTCAAGGACCAGCCCACCAGTGACATGGGGTAAGGACCAGGACAGACCCCTTGCACGCTTAACGCAATTGTAACCATGAGAATAATACGCTAAGGGCAGCGACATCAAACCGATAGTTTTTATGACAGTTGCATGCAGGATTCGATTTTATAGTCTCTGTGGCATAGTGGTCTAGGGCACCGTACAGGTAATCTACGGATAGCCGTGTATAGCGGGTTCGAATCCTACATGCAACTGTCATAAAAATTATCGGTTTGATGTCGCTGCCATTAGCGTATTATTCTCATGGTTACAATGGCGTTAAGCGTGCAAGGGGTCCGTCCTGGTCTTTACCCCATGTCACTGGTGGGCTGGTCCTTGAGTAATACAGGAATTCGGATCGCAGAAATAAGTGATTTCCTTCCCTCGGGAATCAGTTCGATTCCAGGTTTCAAGGATTTTATAGATTGAGAATCCCAGGCGGGGAGTCCCTTGGTGTAAATTGACAAGCCAAGTGTAATATTAATCAAGAAGAAAATAAGAAATATTAAAGAGAGGAAGAGGAGGCATATCAAGTAGAGAAGAAAAGGTAAAAGGTGTAGATGGAGAAATTATAATGGAAGAGAAGGCAGTAAGAGGAAAATGGACAGAGTATTTTAGGGAGTTGTTAAATGTTAAGGAGAATAGGGAGGGAAAGGCAGTTGCAGTGGAAAACGACAAGAAAATGACCGGGATGACTGAGGAAAATGGAGGAGAAATAAGGAAAGATGAAGTGAAGGCAGTTGTTAAAGATGATGAGTGCAGGTAAGGCACCTGGGTTGGATGGATATCATACATAATGTCTGAAAGAAGGAGGTGCACTGATGGTGCAGTGGCTTGTGAGATTATTTAGTGGTTGTTTAAGAGAGGGTTGAGTGCCTGAGTACTGGAGGAGTGCCTGTATACTTCCCCTTTATAATAGGAAAGGGGACAAATGTGAGTGCTGTAGTTTCAGAGGGATCAGCTTGTTAAGTGTAGTTGGGAAGGTTTATGGGAGGGTCCAGATTGAGAGGATTAGGAAAGGAACAGAGGGAGTAATTGGTGAGGAACAGTGTGGGTTTAGGACAGGTAGGTGTTGCGTAGATCGGATTTGTGGTAAGACAGATATGTGAAAAAGCTATAGGGAAAGGTAAGGATGTATTTTGGGCTTTTATAGATCTGAAAAAGGCTTATGATGTATACGCCTCATATACATGACGAGTAGTATCGCCCAGTCATATAACCCACTCCCTCACTCACTCACTCACTGTCCGCCGACAGTCAAGCATCAAACGCTGAGCTAAGCGCTCCTCTCAAACTTGCCGACTCAACACTTCGTGCTCGTGTGACCGGCACTGCCAAGCACCAAACGACATACACACACACACGAACACACGCGATCAATCTAGTAGCCTCCTAGTACTGACATACGATATTACGTATACTGACGGTCCTCCCTGGATATATAATTAACATGTATGGTAGTAGACATCAATACGTAATTAATGCAGTTGCCCCACCCATGTGGGACAACAGACTAACAAGAGATTAATGTTAAGATCACGATTAAAGGCAACTCAAGAACTTGTCCATTCGGCACTTCCGGAGAGGAAAACTCTCTGGCAAGACGCGGAGGAGCGTCGGTTCTTGTGACGTGCCCTAGTGTTAAGACTGTGTAGAACTGTGTATCTAAGTTTCTTAGAGTGTGACGAATAAAAAGCAAAACTTAAAAGGTGTATACCAAGTAACCCCTTTCTGGAGATGATGTAACGACCCCGTTACATCTTGTGTGTGCAAGTAACCCCTTTCTGGAGATGATGTAACGACCCCGTTACATCTTGTGTCTGCGAGTAACCCTCGGTGGAGATCATGTAACGATACCGTTACACCCGTCCCGTTACAATGACAGGTAGACAGGAAGGAGCTGTAGGAGGTATTGCAGATATATGGGATAGGAGGAAAGCTTTTAGGAGCTGTCAAGAGTTTTTACGAGAGTAGAATAGCGTGTGTCGGGATAAAAATGGAGAGAGTGAGTGGTTTGAGGTAAAGGTGGGACTTCGTCATGGATGTGTTATGTCACCCTGGCTGTTCAATTTATACATGGATGGGGTGGTGCGAGAGGTAAATACAAAGGTAGTGTGCCAGGGATTGGAGATGGTTAAAGAATATGGAGAAAAGTGGGAGATAAGCCAGTTGTTGTTTGCTGACGACACTGCGCTTGTAGCAGAATCAGAGGTGGGATTGAGGAAGTTAGTGACAGAGTTTGGGAAGGTATGCGAAAGAAGGAAGTTGAAAATAAATGTAAGGTGATGATATGTACAAGGGGAGAAAGTGGCAGCAGACTGGAAGTAAGTATTAAGGGAGAGAGACTGGAGGAAGTGAATAGTTTTAGATACTTGGGTGCGAATGTGGTGGGAAAGGGAGGAGTGGAGGTGGAGATAGAATGTAGATTGAAAAAAGCGAATAAATGCCTTGATGGATTAAGAAGTGTAGTAAGAAATAGACATTTGGGAATAAATGCTAAGAGGAGATTGTATGAAGGAGTGATTGTGCCGACAGCACTATACGGAAGAGTTTGAATGTGTTTGAAATGAGGTGTCTGAGAAGTATGATAGGGGTTACTTGGCTGGATAGAGTAAGAAATGAGTAGGTGAAGAGGACAACAGGGGCGGAATGGGAGTTGTAAGCTAGGGTTGATGGAAGAGTATTGGGATGGTTTGGACACACGGAAAGAATGAATGAAGAAAGACTAGTAAAAGAGGTGTGGAAGGCAGAGGTGGAAGAAATGAACATAAGGGGGTGATCTAGGATGAGATGGATGGGGTAAAGGGGGCATTGGGAAAGAGGGGAATGTCTGTTGAGGAAGGACAGTAGAGGAAAGAAGGTAGGGGTGAATGGAGAATGGTTGTGCATGAGTGAGAGTGGGTGGAGGATGGGGTTTGAGGGAGTATGTGTGAGAAATAAATTGACGATGCCCGAAGAGATTTCTCCCTCTCTTCTTTTCTGCATGAGGTGGACGGAGGAGGGTGGGGTCGCCGATTGAATGAAGTGGCCTCGCTCTAGATGTGCTGTGTCCTAAGACACTACTTCTGACCCAGGTCAGTGGGCAAGATGCAGGGATGATCCATCATCCAAAAGGTGCCAAGATAAGAGGGAGGGAAAAGAGTGGAGGGGAGGAGATTGAATGGGTGGGAGTGGATTTTATCCCTTTGTTTTTTCGCTATCTCCCTTGTAAGGGGAAAAAACCTTTGGTATATGTATGTACGTATGTATGTATGTATGTATGTATGCATGTATGTATGTATGTATGTATGTATGTATGTATGTATGTATGTATGTATGTATGTATGTATGTATGTATGTATGTATGTATGTATGTATGTATGTATGTATGCATGCATGCATGTATGTATGTATGTATGTATTATCGGAAAATTTCGAAACACTGGACTCAGAGTAACAGAATTCATTACCGACGTTTCGAACCCTGTCCGGGGTTCGTCCTCAGGGTTATACATAGTAAGCAAAAGGATTCAACTATATATTATACCGATGCTCTCTGGGACAGGTCCCATCGGATTGAATGCATTTGAACAAAATCAAAACCTATTACGAATGACAAAAGGAAATTAATTTCAAATTTGTATAAAGCGTCACTCAAATGAAAAGAACTTATAAAACCACATAACCCATGTCATAATAAACAGAACAATACAAATTCTAAACGACACCCAGAAATTAATAACATAGTAAGTACAAAGTGTCACCAAATGGAACCATCGAAAATAAGAAATAAAATAAAAGGGCAAAAAAGAAAAATATCAAATGTCACAGACCAGACATAAAAGCACCACACGAGTCGTATGTCACCGCTCTAACTGTCCTGTGTGTCCTTATCAGTACAAATCAGACTATAAAATAAAACAAAAACAAAAACAACACTAAAAGACAAAAATATATTTAATTACAAAGTTAGCCCAAAGTGTCCACAAAAATAACAAAAAGCAAATAATTGACAAACCGACATAATGAAAATATAAAAAAATCACAGTTCGGACCCAAAAGCACCACACGGGTCGTCTATCGCCGCTCTTCCTGTTCTGCTTGTGCTTAGCTCCCTTTATCATTACAAATCAAAACTATCAAACAACACCAAAACTGAATGACAAAAAGAAATTGCAAAAAAAAAAAAAACGTGTTAAAAAGTGTCCGCTGAAAAAGGGGGGGGGGGACAAAAAGCAATAGACGACAAACCCAACAAAATGACAACTCAACAGCAGCGAACCAACTGTAAACAAAACAAAACCAATTCTGGACCAAACCATCTAAAGTTGTTTTTGTATCGTTCGCAATATTGTTATTCGTGTCAATGTTTACTCGTAGCGTAATCAGAAACATGTTGGTCTCGCATTAGTTGAGGAAGTTTTCTTGAATAGAAAAAAAAAAAAATTGCCAGACAAATAATTTTAATTTTGTATCATCAAAAACACTGGGTGGGTAAAATCTTTGCTCGTGAATGTACATAGCACATACTATGAATCCTGAATGAAATTCTGATATGTTCTATCACTATCCAGAGAAATTTGGTAAAACAGGTAAAGTAAATGGAGAGGGACGATAAAACTACACATGTAACTTATCAGTGTTCGAATTAATTAATCACATTTACATTTTATCTGATGAGTTTATACAAACATTTCGGATGTGAACACGCTATGCAATATCCCTTGGATTTAATTAACCTACATTTAACTCAGATGATATACATAAAAGATGTTTGTTAAAAGGCAGTTTCCAGCGTTATTGCATGCTCTGACAACATTAGTTATTAGGTTACATGAAACAACTACGTGGTTAAAAAAAAGTATAAATACTTTTTAGATTTTAGAAAGATTATATGAGAATTATGCAATCCCTAATTATTCCTTATAAACTTACTACAGAAAAATTACGAACGTTGTTTAAGCTAAAACAGAGAAGAAAACGACATGAGGCGCTGAGTAGCTGCGGCCGAAGCCGTCACCTTTGCCCTATTATACGCATGGACTACTGGGGCAAGTCACCGCTGGGAATCGGAGATGAGTGCAGGATTCGAACCCACAACTAAGAAAATTAGAGAAAAACATGCTCCTAATTACCCCTCCAATGTAGAAAATATATCTTAATATCCTTGTATATAAATACATATAACAAAACATGTAGATTCTTATTATATCGGTTTGATATTTTGATATAATGTATACATACATACATACATACATACATACATACATACATACATACATACATACATACATATATATGTATATATATATGTATATATATATGTATGTATACATATACATATACATATACATATGCATTTACATATACATATACATATACATATATATATACATATGCATTTACATATACATATGCATATACATATCCATATACATATATATATATATATATATATATATATATTATATACATATATATATATATATATATTATATATATATATATAAATATATATATGAGAAATTCGCTAGTGAACAGCGACATCAATCAGACAATCTCCTTGACAGTGGCGCACGGAATTCGAACCCGCTGCACTTGGAACTAGACTTCCAAGACACCCATTTCATCTCCACAAACTTCACTCCCATTCACCACCCCTCCCTCTCTCCTTTCTTGACTCCTCCTGGTTGACGGGTCATCCCTGCACCTCGCCCATTACCCTGGGTCAGAAGCAATGTAGCAAGACATAGCAAGGCCGCTTCATTTAATCGGTGACCCCCACCATCTACATCGCCTCATGCAGAAAAAGAGAAGATGGAAAGAATTCTCTTCGAGCTGCATCAGAACATCATTCGCACATATTACTCCCATCACCCATCCACTCCCTTCTATGCATCACAGTATTATCCATACACAATAATTTTCCACTCCCCCTATCCTCTGTCTTTTCCCTTTCCTTCCTCAACAGACAGTCCCCTCTTTCCCAAAGCCCCTTTCACCCCATCCATCTCATCCTTTGTCGCCCCCTCCTGTTCATTTCATTCACCTTTGCCTTCCACAATTATTTTACTAATCTTTCTTCACTCATTCTTTATATGTGTCCAAACCATCCCAATACTCTATCACCAATCCTATCTCCCAACTCCTTTTCCAATCCCGCTCTCCTCCTCACCTCCCCACCTCCTCGTTTTTCACTCTATCCAGCCCAGTAAACCCTACTATACTTCTCAGACATTTCATCTCAAACACATTTAAAATCTTCCTCTCTTCCTCTTTATGTTCCATATTTCTGCCCCATGCAGTACTGTCGGTATAATCACCCCTTCATACAATCTCCTCTTAGTATCAATTCCCAAATGCCTATTTCTCATGACACTTTTTAATCCCCAAAGGCATTTGCATGCTTCTCTCAATCTACATTCTACCTACACCTCCACTCCTTCCTTTCCCACCACTTGCGTACCCGAATATCTATAGATATCCACTTCTTCCAGATTCTCTCTCTTAATGCTCACTTCCAATTTCCTGCCATCTTCTCTCCCTGTACATCTCATCACCTTACTTTTACCCACATTTACCTTGAACTCCCCCTTTTCGCACACCTACCCAAACTCCACCACAAACTTTCTAAATCCCTCCTCTAATCCTGCTACAAGTGCAGTGTCTTTAGCAAACAACTGGCTTGTATTCCATTTCTACATTTTCTTTAACCACCTCCAACCCCCTACCCATTACCCTCCTACATCTACCCCATCCATGTACACATTGAAAATTCATGGCGACATGAGACATCCCTTACGATGTCTCACCCTTACCTTAAGGGGACCCCCCACCCCCATATTTAAGAAAAATTCGATTTTTTTTTTATTGCATAAATACATAGTAGGGATCTTGCTCTAGATGCTGGTAAAGTGTTTTTTATCGTACCGCCATTTTTAAAGGGTTTAAAGGGCCTACCCTCCCTCCCCCCGGCAGCCACATGCTGCGCACGACCATTGTTTACATACGTTTTGACCATATTTTACTCTATTTTTTTTTGCGTTTGATGCACTCATAAAGTTTTCTCTTACGTCCGGCATGCACGTGAGTATGTGGTGTGAGGAAGTTCAGCCTGCACGACTGGCAGTGGCCTGAGCCTTACAAAGTAAAGGACATGTACACGTTAGCTTGCCACATTCACTAATTTGCCGTGTGAAATTTGCATCAATTTTTCAGTGAAGAGATATTTGAAGATATTAGCCATGCCTAAGCTATCCAAACAAAAGGCACACTTGCAGAAGATAAGAACGTCTACATTAGCAACTCAAGGGGAGAAAGAAAGAACCCCAGCATCAACTTTGTTATCACCACCTCCGCCACCACCACTAGTACTCCCTCCAGCAGCTCTCTCCCTTCCATCTACATCCACATCCTCAGCACCTGATCCTCTGTCCTCTACACCTATATCAGACAAGTTGTCTCTACGCAAACAACTGTTTGCTAACAAGTGGCTACAAGGATGCCTCCTTGTTGCAACACCTTGCAAGAGCCTGTTCCAACACCAGAAAGGAAACCCAAGAAAAGAAAGAGAGCTGAATCCCAGCAATCAGACTACCTTGCTGGGTCATTCTAGACCAAGAACTCAAACTTTGCGACAAAGAGTGAGGTGGCGGCTTATGAGACCCTCACTTTGAGTGAATAATATCCTACACTGTAGGAGGGTACAAAGTGCCTGAGTTACTTGAAAGATGCAAAATCATCATGAAAATACAATGGAACCTGTTTCCAATGGGTCTTAGGAGGTCCAATGTAAAATTTAGTCAAAATAAGGAAAAAAAAAAAACTTTAACACTTATTTCTGAAAAATTTAAGTTTTTGATACTCAAAGTCTATCTCCTCCCTCAATTTTCAACCGATTTTTGCATATGAGGTCTCTATTAATAGCTAGATAAATGAAAAAATGAAATAGAGAGTTTTTTTGCATATGTTAAATAATTTTTTTTTTAATAACGTGTCAAAGTCAAAATTTTGTTGTTTTTTTCGATAATTTTTTTATATTTTTTTTCCTCAGAGTTAAACAAAGATATTAAAAAAAGCTTTCTATTTTGTTTTTTTATATATGTAGAAGATTCTTTTGCTGTAAAATGAAAGACATCGAATAAAAATTGTAAGAGGAGATAGGATTTGAAAGAAGCCCCAAAATATGGTCTTTTTTAGGTTTTTTATTAAAAAATAAAAAACTACTCTTCAGATCTGAATAAAACTCGTGCTGTGAAGGTTTCCTCAGACCTAGATATCACACAGAATAAATCAGCAAGATCCTTCAGAAAAAAAGATTTTGGGCGGGGGGTCCCCTTAAACCGCTCAATATGTCCTTTTCTAGTTCTAACACATGCTCTCCTATATTTGTAAAAACTCTTGACTGCTCTTAACAGCTTTCCCCTAATCCCATATTTATGGAAAAACTCTCACAGTGCCTTTATGTCTACCCTATCATAAGCCTTTTCCAAATTCATAAAAGCCCAGAAATATATCCTTGGCTTTTACTAAAACTTTCTTGCATGTCTGTCTTACCACAAAAATCTTATCCACGCAACTCCTACCTTTCCTAAACCTATACTGTTCCTCGCCAATTACTCCCTCTGTTCCTCTCCTAATCCTCTCATTCAGAACCCTTCCATAAGCTTCCCAACTATTCTCAAGAAAATGATCCCTCAGAAACTGCTACACTTCTATTTGTCTCCTTTTCCCTTGTAAAATGGAATTATACAGGCATTCCTCCAGTCCTCCAGCAATCTACCCTCTCTTAAACATACATTAAATAACCTGACATGCCAGTCCACCATCACTGTAATTCCCTTTTTTAGACACTCCTCATGACACTCATCTAGGCTAGATGCTTTGCCAACTCTCATAATTTCAATAACTGTTTTTACCTCTTTTCTTATTTCATCCCCATTTTCCTCATTCATCACTGTCATTATCTTAGCATCTCCCAGTGTAACCGCCTTTCCCTCCCTAAAATACTCTGCCCATCTTCCCCTTGTCGATGAATGGAATAAACTTAGTAACCATGTAGTAAGCGCTGAAACTATCAGTTGTTTTAAAAAACGATTAGACAACTTTATGGATGGGGATGACAGGTGGTGATGGATACGGAGCTGCCTAGTGTAGGCCTTATGGTCTTTTGCAGTCTCCTTTATTTCTTATGTTCTTCTTATGTTCTTGCCGCCTCCTCTTTCGTTAAGAACTGTCCATCTGTGTCTTTTACCTTTTCTTCTTTATCCGACTCACTCTCCCTTCCTCTTTTGATTTCATTCCAAAACACCTTTTTATTGTTTTCAAAAAAATTCTGGCATACTCCTCCCCCATTTTGCATCTCCTCTCCTTTTTGCCACCTTTATCTTTTGTTTTGCATCTCTTCATATATATATATATATATATATTATATTATATATATATATATATATAATATAATATATATAAATACACACACACACACACACACACACACACACATATATATGTATATATATATATATATATATATATATATATATATATATATACACGACCCTCTTCTTTTCATCATCCCACCACTCACTACCCTTCGTTCTATTCCCTCCCATCCTTCTTTTTCCACATATCACCTTGGCACACGTTGTCACTTTCTCCTTGAAACATCCCCACTCCTCATTCACACCTACTTCCACTCTATCCTTCACCACCTACCACATTTCTCTCAGCTTCTCCTTTTACTTCTGCTACTTTTCCTTCTTATTCAAACCGTTTGCTCTACACACCTCTCTACTTTACGCCCTTTTTCTCTTTCTCCACCTATCCTTCGCTGATTAACTAGCTGGACATGTTTCATTTGTTCGCGGGGCTGCTGCTGTCTAAGGGCTTGTTGTTCCTGGAGGGGGTTATTCTTTACAGGGCGCGCGGAAGGGAGAATAAAATCAGCAGCTTGCTGTATGTTGATGGTAGGGCGCTGGCAAGTAATGGATACTGCTTCTGCAATCTGCAGCTTCCTGAAGGCAGACTCCTTGTGAAGAATTTCCGTTTGGTCTAGCAGCTTCTGTAGAGGAGGCTTCATGTTGTGTGTTTCAGTGAAATGCTGGAAAATTTATCCCTGGTTTCTATGGGATTGTAGGCGACGTCGCAGTGTAGAGGAGGTCCCGTCGCAGCGGCCCTCCTGACATGAAAATTTGTATACAACATTGGTGGTAGCCTCACTCGGGGCCCTGGGCGCCGTGCTATTCCTCATTATTAGGGAACTAATGAGGTTAGGTTTGCAGAATATTCTCAAGTCTATGATGGCATTTCTGTTAGTTGGGGTGACTCCTCTCTTGATGATATTCCTAAGGGCATCACACTCCTTGCGGTACCGATCATGAAAAGAATTATGGTGGTAAACGGTGATTTTCTCCTTGGGAGGGGTGGGCAACTGGGTCGAGTCTGCAAACTGGTCCAGTTTTTTCTGTATGACTTTCTCGATGAGATGGTCTGCATAGCCGTTGTTGGTGAGGAGCTGGTGTATACGGTCTAGTTCTCTGTGGATCTCAGTCCAGCTACTACAGTGGGTAAGGGCCCTCTTCACATAGGAAGATATCACGGATATCTTGTATGAAACAGGACATTCTCCCTTGGCATTGAGGCAGCGGCCCACGTTGGTGGCTTTAGTGTAAACCTTAGTCTTGAAGCCCTGTTCTTGTTTAGAGATGTTCACATCTAGGAAGGGGAGGCACCCCTCTACACTGCGTTCACAGGTGAAGGTCAGGCTGGAATTACCTTCAAGAGCAGTAATCATGTGAGGAACCTCTTCGTCGGTAGTAGTGGTGATGAAGATGTCATCGATGTATCTCGCGTATATTCCTGGAGGGGGGTTATTGTTGAAAGTTCTTTCTTCCACCTTCAATATAGCAGAGCATCCTACAAAGCAGTCCTCACCCTGAAGACACCTCACGACGAGGCGAAAAACTATAGTTTCGGTGGAGTCAATAGTTGTTCAATACTATTACTATGCAAAAATATATCAGTTGGCATACACTGCGTATATTCTTTTGAGAGTCATGAATGACTACTTCCAGTCCCTCTCAGTTGCTAATAGGAAAGTATTCTCCAGATTAAAGAATACAGTCTTGAAGATTGTTAAAGCAACTAGTGCAGTTGATTTCAACCAGAATATATATATATATATATATATATATATATATATATATATATATGTATATATATATATGTATATATATGTATGTATGTATATTGTGACGCCTATGGGGAAGGGCCAGGTTCAAAACTAGAGTTCTGCTTAAGAATGATTATTTCCTTCAAAAATATACAAATAAACATGATCGAAAAATATAAGTCGCCAAACATAGCGAAAAGTACAATGTCCGAAACACATAAATTTACAGAACATAAAAGGCTAATATTGCCAAGACACGTATATATATAAGTGTCGATCAAATATCGACATTCAATAAAGAAAAAAATAGTCTTAAAGACAATATGTGGTAAAATCGAGAGATATCGACCAACAGAATGGAAACTAAGTCCTACGTAATAATTTACGTAAAAATTACAAAGTCGAGAAAATTCTACGACTGAAAGTCTAAGTCCGACAAAGTGGACGAGTTCTAGCAAAGCTAGACTAAGATATGAGATTAGTGCAATGGGACTCTGGTTTGAGCAGAGACCAGAATGATTCGAGAAAATACAAGTCGAGACGAAACTACGACTATAAGGTCTAAGTCCAACGTAGTGGACGAGTGCAAGGGGGCTCCGATAAGCAGAGTCCAGCTTGACCGTTACAAGCAATGATATATATAGACTCTTCTCCGTAAGATCCGGAGAGATGCCAAGTGTCACTAGACGCGACGATTAACAAGAGTGTTTAGGAATACTTCCTAGTACATACACGGATATTCTTTACATCAATGAATAGAAAATATTTGATAAAGTTACCTTGTCAATCTTAGATAAGCAGAAACTTAATAGTTTTTATATGAATATCTATACGTACGTAAATGTAAGTTAGGGACGCAGTTGCCAAAATATTGGTTCACATGATATTTTCCAGAGCGCGCGTAAGCTATGCACGTTCTCACGCCGGTGTTTCGGCGTCCGAATACAACGGTAATGTGCAATTTATCTTAATCTTACGTAAATCAATTCCTAAGATTGACAAGATAGATCCACAAAATAATATACATACATAAATCTATATGCAAAGTATGGAATAGTTTGTCAAAGCACAAAAAAGAACGAAATACGTCCGATGAATAGAATTCATCACTTTAAGAGTCTCTAGACGTCGATTTACCTCACGTAGGCACAGATCTTTCTCACCGGCGTCCGAAGACTAAAAGAATATGTAATTTCTCTTATCTTACGTAAATCAATTCGTAAGATTGACAAGAGAGATCCACAAGACAATATACATACATAAATCTATATGCAATGTATAGAATATGTTTGACAGAACACAAAAAGAATGGAATACATCATAA
>NC_134802.1:38276511-38289011 GCF_046742065.1 Oratosquilla oratoria
ATGAAATATGCCCGTCATGTTTGCTCCCTTGTAATTTCGTCCCTTGTCGGAAACACTTGTTCTGCAAAGAGCTCCTTGTTTATGCCCGTGGTACTTCCTCACAACGCGTCGCTCTAACGCAATTTATGGAACGCTGTTACAAATCACTGTTAATTACCAATCTCCCTCTCCAAGATGGAAAGAAAACAATGAAGACTTTAGTGGAAACCTTTCTAGAATTATTCAAATTCAATCTAAATACAAATATTACTTCTGGATTAAACTTGCCGTCAGCCAGAGCAACATCATTAAACTTATCACTTTGCTTGACAGAGTTAATCTAGAATTCTTGTTGAACCTTTCCTTAACCTGAATAAATCTGTGTGGGATTAACGTAAAACCATTCAACTAATCATCTAGCAGGGAAGTGCTAACTTTACTATGGTAATTATTTAATTGATTCTAATCTGAATAATTTTCTTTAATAACAAATGTTTCTCCTATGGCGGAAAATGTATCTATTTATTTATCTTTATTTATCTATTTATTTATTCATTTATTTATTTATCTACTTATTTATTTATTTATTTATTTATTCATTTATCTATTTATTTATTTATTTATTTGTTTGTTTGTTTGTTTGTTTGTTTGTTTATTATTTACTTATTTATTCATTTATTTATCTATTTATTTATTTATTTATTTATTTATTTATTTATTTATTATCTATTTATAATACATTTATATATATTCATTTATTTATTCATTTATTTATTTTTCTACTTATGTATTTATTCATTTATTCATTTAGTTAGTTAGTTATATAGTTAGTTAGTTAATGACTTAGTTAGTTAGTTAGTTAGTTAGCTAGCTAGCTAGCTAGTTAGTTAGTTAGTTAGTTAGTTAATTAGTTAGTTAGTTAGTATGCTAGCTAGTTAGTTAGTTAGCTAGTTAGTTGTTTATCTATATATTGACATTTATTCATTTATTTATTTATATATTTATTTATTTATTTATTTATTTATTTATTTATTTATGTATTTATTTATTTATCTATTTATTTATTTATTTATTTATGTATGTATTTATGTATTTATTTATTTATTTATTTATTTATTTATTTATTTATTTATTCATTCATTCATTCATTTATTTATTTACCCTTCTGTAGTATTGGCTGCATGTTATTGTGGCAAAATAGCATGTAGTTGATTCTTTAGGGTCTATATGGGGCACCCCCCCCCAACCAGAGTCACACATTATTTTGTCTGTGATAGAGGAAAACTCTGTACATAGAAAAATTATGACACTTTTATACTACGACTGTCCCTCCGTTATGCTGTCCCCCAACCCCTTGTTACTGTCCTGTACCATTTCTCTGAGTATTCATTTACTTTTTTCGCCTACCTACCATGTGGTGGGGGAAAAGAATACTGTCACCAAGTATTTCCACTTGAGTCGTAAAAGGCGACAAAAAAAAAGGGATGGGATTAGGAGTCCTACTATCTGTAGCCCCATAAAGGGATATTCCAAAAAATAAAAATAAATAATTAAATAAATAAAAAGGCATAAGAGGGTCTGGGAGCTTTCCAACCAGTACCCTAATGTTTGGGTCTTTTAATGTGCGTGGATGTGGTACAGATGAGAGTAAAAGGGAAGAGATAGGCAGTATGTTTGTGAGAAGAAAGATGGATGTACTGGCTTTGAGTGAAACTAAAATGAAATAGGACAACTGTGAGTTTGGGAGTGTAGCTGGAAGGTACTCAGGAGTGAAGAGGGGATGAGGGAGAGAAGGGGTGGCTATACTAGTAAGTGAAGAGATAAGTAAGCGGGTAGTGGAGTGGAAGGAGGTGTCATCAAGGTTGATGTGGATAAAGGTGAAGCTGGGAAGGGAGATGTGGGTTTTTGTAAGTGCGTGTGGGCCTGGTAGTGAGAAGAACATAGAGGAAAGGGAGGCATTCTGGGTAGATTTAAATGAGTGCATAGAGGGATTAGGGAGAAATGTCAATGTAGTTGTATTGGGAGACCTAAATGCTAGGGTAGGAAATGAACCAATTGACGGAGTGATTGGAAAGTATGGAGTTCAAGGCAAAAACCGTAGTGGAGAGTTCATGGTGGAGATGTGTCTTGAAAGAGAGTTGATGATAGCAAATACAATGTTTAAGAAGAAAATCAAGCATAAATACACATGGGAGAAGGTGGTGGATGGAAGGGTGGCAGATTGAGCGTTAATGGACTATATAGTGGTGACCAGGAGTATGGTAGGAAGGGTTAAGGATGTACATGTTCTAAGGGGAGAGAGTGGGGGAATATCAGATAATTTTCTGGTGGAAGGTAAATTGAGAGTGGAGAACAGGAGTGAACTGCTTATACGAAGAAAAAAAAGAGAATGAGTATAAGAAGAAGTTGAGAGAGGAGTGGGAGAGAGTAAATGATAGAGTAGAACTAGGAGTGGAGAAGGAATGGGGATGGTTCAAGGAGGGAGTCATAAGGTGTGCTACATAGATTAGCTACAAATTAGGACGAGGGAATCGTATGAGAGGTACAAAGTAAAGAGAAAGGAAGTTAAGCATAAGATAAAGGAAGCAAAGAGGAGAGCAGATGTGAAATGGGGAAAGAGTATGACAGAAAATTTTGAAAGTATTAAAAAGATGTTTTGGAAGGAAGTTAAAAGAGGAAAAGGAGGCAAATCAAGTAGAGAAAAAGTAAAAGATGCAGATGGAGAGATGATAATGGAAGAGAAGGCAGTGAGAGGAAGGTGGGCAGAGTATTTTAGGGACTTGCTAAATGTGAAGGAGGATAGGGAGGGAAAGGTAGTTGCATTGGGAAGCGCTAAGAAAATGAGAGTGATGAGTGAGGAAAATGGAGGAGAAATAGGGAAGGATGAAGTGAAAGCAGCTGGTAAGATGATGAGAGCAGGTAAGGCACCTGGTCTGAATGGATGCCATGCAGAATGTCTGAAGAAAGGAGGTACAGTCACGGTGGACTAGCTGGTGAGGCTATTTAATGTTTGTTTAAGAGAGGGTAGAGTGCCAGAAGACTGGAGGAGTGCCTGTATAGTTCTGCTTTACAAAGGAAAGGTGGACAAGTGTGAGTGTAGTAGTTACAGAGGGATCAGCTTGTTGAGTGTAGTTGGGATGGCTTATGGGAGGGTCTTGGTTGAGAGGATTAGGAGAGGAACAGAGGGAGTAATTGGTGAGGAACAGTGTGGATTTAGGACAGGTAGGGGATGTGTAGATCGGATTTTTGTGGTAAGACAGATATGTGAGAAAGCTATAGGAAAAGGTAAGGATGTTTTTTGGGCTTTTATGGATCTGGAAAAGGCTTATGACAGGGTAGACAGGAAGGCACTGTGGGAGGTACTGCAGATATATGGGATAGGAGGAAAGCTTTTAAGAGCAGTCAAGAGTTTTTATGAGAGTAGTAGAGCTTACGTTAGGATTAGAAATGGAGAGAGTGAATAGTTTGAGGTAAAGGTGGGACTTCGTCAGGGGTGTGTTATGTCGCCCTGGCTGTTCACTCTTTACATGAATGGGGTGGTGCGAGAGGTGAATGCAAGGGTAGTGGGTCAGGGCTTGGAAATTATTAAAGAAAATGGAGAAAAGTGGGAGGTGAGCCAGCTGTTGTTTGCTGACGACACTGCGCTTGTAGCAGAATCAGAGGAGGGATTGAGGAAGTTAGTGACAGAGTTTGAGAAGGTGTGTGAAAGAAGGAAGCTGAAGATAAATGTGGGCAAAAGTAAGGTGATGAGATGTACAAGGGGAGAGAGTGACAGTAGGCTGGAAGTGAGCATTAAGGGTGAGAATCTGGAGGAAGTGGAGGGTGGAGGTAGAATGTAGATTGAGAGAAGCGAGTAAATGCCTTGGTGGATTAAAAAGTGTAATGAGAAATAAACATCTGGGAATGGATGCTAAGAGGATGTTATATGAAGGAGTGATTGTGCCAACAGCAATGTACGGGGCAGAAACATGGAACATGAGAGAGGAAGAGAGAAGGAGTTTGAATGTGTTTGAGATGAAATGTCTGAGAAGTATGATAGGGTTTACTAGGCTAGATAGAGTGAGAAATGAGAAGGTGAGGAGGAGAACAGGGGTGGAAAAGGAGCTG
This sequence comes from Oratosquilla oratoria, assembly GCF_046742065.1. Lineage (NCBI taxonomy): Eukaryota > Metazoa > Arthropoda > Malacostraca > Stomatopoda > Squillidae > Oratosquilla > Oratosquilla oratoria. Next base: position 38,280,598 of record NC_134802.1, read on the forward strand.
GACAGGATACAGGGATGACCCGTCATCCAGGGGGTGCCAAGATAGGAGAGAGGAAGGAGGGTGGAGGAGAGTGGAATATATGGGAAATGAAATGGGTGGGAGGGATTTCTATGCCTTTTCCTCTTTAGCTACCCCCCGTGTAATGGGGAAAAAGCCTTTGGTATATGTATGTATATATTCATTTATTTATTCATTCATTTATCTATTTATTTATCTATCTATTATCATTCATTATTCTTGGTTCAATATTGATATGGAGAGATGTCTAATATCGGTAAGTTTTGTCGTAATTCATCATAGTTCATCACTATTGGAAGCCGGCGTAATTTCTATTCCGTACTAATTCCTAATGAACAACAGCTTTTCATGAGGTCTATGAACTGTCGAGTTAATTTAGTTCGTTGAACTTTAGGTATATATATGTTGGGAGCGCTGATTAGCATTTAGAGAGTCTGATTCAAATTTGTCAGCCAGCATTGAGTAAATACAACCTTTTGTTTTATTGTATACTCTCTGGTTGTAACGTGGAATAACATGTCACGAGTCTGGTCTAAAAAATTGAGAGTACATGCATTATTTTTATTTCATTGTGTACTGAATTTATTGTACACCCTTCAATATATTTGAGCCAATGTTAGCTGTATTTGCAGCTGTTATATCGATAATATTCCCAAACTGGTCTCTGTTCAACATACTACATATAAGGACAAACTCAATATAATGATAATGAAAGATATAGTTCTAAAATAAACACTATATAATAAGATATCAATTTGATTTGATGTCATTTCGAGTTACACAGATCCAATGTAAAAAAGTCACAATGTAAGTGCACTTTTGTCTGTGCAATACTAAAGAAGTTTTTGAAACTATTCAAGCCAAAATAAACCATGAACTTTTTGACAACAGTTGGACAGATACACAGTCTCATTATGAGTAGGAATACGGATGAATAAAGGGAAAAAGAACAAGGAAATAATAAATCTTCCGCTTCGAGTATTGCTGAGTCTGATCTTCAGCTTCAATGATTTCTTTTTATCAGGAAAGGGACCGTATTTGCCTTTGTCTTAGGTCTTCCTCCTTCTGTTTATTTCGGAAAGAAGGATGGCTTCATTGATTTCCCTTGTTCTTTGTTTTAACTATCCATGCACTCCCATTCCTCTTTATTCTCTTTGTCCTTCCTTTCATACTCTTCTCTTGTTTTCTTTACAGCCTCGTGTTCTTTCTCCCTTTCCTTCCTCCTCCTCCTCCTCCTCCTCCTGTTCTTCCTCCTCACCCTCCTTCTTTTAACATGCCTTCTTCTCTAAAACCACCTGTTTTACCTCCTATACAGCTTTTCCTGTTTACTTCATTCTTGTCTTATCATCATCCTGTTCATTTTCCTTTCACATTGTCTTCTTCTTTTTCCTCTTTTTATCCTTCCTCCTCAAACTATTCTTCCTTGTCATCCTAATCTTCCTCCTTTTCCTAATTTTCCTTATCTTTCTACACTTCCTCTTCCTAATCTTCTTATCTTCTTTCTCTTTATATTCCTTACTTTCCCCTCATTCTCCACTATTTATTTCTCTTCCTCCTTCTTCCTCTCTTCGCTTTATTATCTCTTAGCTTCTCTTGCCTTCTCTGTCATTCATTCTTTCTCTGTCATTCATTCTTGTTCTCTCATTGCACCTTTCATTCGATTTCTCCCTTTTGTCTTGTTTCGTCGCTTCGCCCATCCCCCTTTTTTCTTCTCAGATTTTCTTTCCTATCTCTTTCTTGTCTTTCTTTCCTAGGAGAGAGACTTGAGAGTGCTAGTGAGCCCTGACCTTAAATTCAGGAACAGTGCATTAGCGCCAGAAATGGAGCTAACAGGGTATTAAATTTCATTGTTAGGATGTTACAAATAAGAGTGCAGAGGTAGTTATCAAACTATCTGGCGTTAGACCTATCCTTGCCTGTGCGGTACAGTTTTGGTCTCCGTCCTATAGAATGAATATTAATTCACTAGAATTAGTACAGAAGAGAATGACCAAAATGATACATGGACCCAGAAATTTACCTTACGACAACAGGCTTAATTTACACTCTCTGGAAAGACGTAGAGTGCGGGGTGGTCTAATAGAGGTGTTCAAGTGGTCAAGGGTTTTAACACGGGTGATACAGACAAGGTAATTATATTAAGACAACAGGGCAGGACCTGCAGTGATATATTCAAAGTGGACAAATATAGATTTAAGAAAGAAATATGCAAGAACCTCTTTACCAATAGAGTGACCAACGAATCAAATAGACTCAGAAACCATTCAGTGAGCACTAAACCTATTGGTTATATTAAGAAAAGGTTAGATAGCTTTATGGATGTGGATGATAAGTAGTACTGAACATGGTGCTGCCTAGTGTAGGCCTTAAGGTCTCTTGCAGTCTCTTTCATTTCTATGTTCTTATGTTCCTATGTCTTCCTTCTTTATAGATTCCTTCTATTCTCTTCCTATCTCTTTCTGCACTTCTTATATTTGTTATTCCTTCTCCCCTTCCATCTTTAGCAAGATAAGATTAAGTCTATGTTGTGCTACAAATGGTTAGTAGAGATGGGTTTTGAAGTTCACAAATTCCTTTAAGTTAACTGAAACTATTTGGGGTCCACTACCTACTACCGTTGGGGTCCCTCTTTACTTTGCTCTATTTTCTGTGGTAGTTAGTTCTCTCCTGTCTCTTATATTTTCTTTTCTTTATATTTCAATATATCTTTTCTCCTCTATTGCTCTCTTAATTGCTCTTTATCTTCCTCCTATTCTACCTACATATATTTCTTCTGTTTCTCTTTTTCTCTTTTAGTAGTTCCCTCTGATCTCCTCTTAGCACCTACAGTCTTTTCTCTTTATCATTTATCCTCCTCCTTTCAATCTTTCTCTCTCTCCTCCCCCAAATTCCTCCTTTTCCTTTCCTGCCTCACCCCCTATCTTTTTCCCCTTCCTTATTCTCTTACCTCCTCTTTATCCTTGTCCTTTTTCCCCTATTCTTTCGTCGTCTCTTGTCCTCCTCCTCCTCCTCCTCCTCCTCCTCCTCCTCCTCCTCCTCCTTTCCCGTTCCTTCCTCTTCCTTCGTCTCGCATTATCCATTCTCCTCTTCCATTTCTTCCTCTTCCCCACTCCTATTTCCCACCCTACATCTCCCATACTTTTCCTGATTCGTTTTTCTTCATATCTTTCTTCTTTTCTTGTCTCCCTCATGCCGTATACCTAACATGACCAGCACACAAGAACCTACAAAGACAAATACGCACTTCACTGAACCCCGATTGAAATATTTCTCCGGGCCAAGATGAAATAGGAGAATAGGTGTACTTGAAAAAAAAAAAAAAAAATACATACATACATCGGCTCAGAAAATATAGATACCCTATATTTTGACAGTAATCAGAACAAATCAGTGCGTTTCAACGCAAAAACACATGTCCAGAGTGTAGATTAACTGATACTATCTATATACCAAAAGTCTTGCCCCTTACAAGGGAGGTAGCGAGACAAGGCAAGACCTCCACCCATCAATCATTTCTCTTTTATCTTAGATCCCTGTCGATCATTAACTGATACTTATCGCAAAGTGAACAAGATATTGTAAGACAGAAATAGATGATATCTTAAACTCCGGGGTTTGAGGTAATACAAAAGAAGTAACAATAGCGTTGTGTCAATCGTGGCTGTTGACATGGAACATTGCACGTTGCAACCTAAGATCCAAATAGTGTTTGGGTCCTATGCCGCACGCACATCATCTCCCTGTGAAGAAGAAAGTGTGGAACATACGCCAGGAGGCGCGTAGCTACGACCGAAGCAGTCACCTCTGCCCTATCCACTGGACTGTTGGGGCAGGTGACACTCACTCCTGGGAATCGGAGAGGAGTGAAGTACTCGAACCCACAACTAAGTAAATGCAAAACCAGCGATGACGCCACCAGCGTACGATTATGTGGGTATTCACTGTCATCCTTACAATTGGTAACTCTAGGTAAGATGAGGTGAAGCAAACAGATATGACAGACAAGTATTGTCCTCTTTTGTGTCTCAAGGAACAGACAATAAGGAATACGTGTCCAATTCATTTGCACAGATCCAGTGGTGTGTACTACACAAATCTACCAACCGTGCTGTCATGTATCAAACCATTACGTAATTAGTGACATTTTCCATTTATTATTATATTTTATTTATTTATTTATTTATTTATTTATTTATCTATTTATTTATTTATTTATTTATTTATTTATTTATTTATTTATTTATTTATTTATTTATTTATTTATTTATTTATTTATTTATTTATTTATTTATTTATTTATTTATTTATTTATTTATTTATTTATTTATTTATTTATTTATTTATTTATTTATTCATTTATTTATTTATTATATATCTTTATATTTATTCATTTGTTTATTTAATTATTTATTATTTATATATTTATTTCTTTATTTCTTTATCTATTTAGCTGTTTATTTATCTACTTATTTATTTATTTATTTATTTATTTATTTTTTATCCATTTATTTTTTTATTTATCTATTTATTGCTGCCACCAAACTATTCATTTACTTATTTGTTCATTTATTTATTTATTTATCTATTTATTCAACTATTTATTTATTCATCTGTTTATTTATTTGTTTATTTATTTATTTATTTATTTATCTATTTATTTATTTATTTGTTTATTTATTTATTTATTTATTTATTTATTTATTTATTTATTTATTTATTTATTTATTTATTTATTTATTTATTTATTTATTTATTTATTTATTTATTTATTTATTTATTTATTTATTTATTTATTTATCTATTTATTTATTCATTCATGTATTTATTTATTTATTTGTTTATCTATTTATTTATCTATTTATTCATTTGTTTATTTATTCATTTTTTTTATTTACTTATTTATTTAACTATTTATTTATTTATATTTTCATTTTTTTATTTTTATTTATTTATTTGTTTATTTATTTATTTGTATGTTTATTTATTTACCTATTTATTTATTTATTTATTTATTTATTTATTTATTTATTTATTTATTTATTTATTTGTTTATTTATTTATTTATTTATTTATTTATTTACTTATTTATTTATTTATTCATTTGTTTATTTGTTTGTTTATTTATTCATTTGTTTACTTATTTATTTATCCATTTATTTACTTATCTATCTATTCATTGCTGCCGCCAAACTATCTTAAATGTCTCCATGGCAACGTAGTCAAAGCCCATCTTAGTTTACTTTCTCTGTACCAGTGAATATTTCCCTTTTAATCTCGTAGACCCAAAGCCAATTTATCCGCCTCCATGATGAACTTTTGTTAGCACAGAGATTAGCTTAAGAAATGCACAACTTTTGCATATTGTTGCACCGATTCAATATTATTGAAGCACAAATAACTACCTATCATTTATCAACTGGTTATAGTTGCACAGTTAAATGCAGGAGAGGACGGTGAAACTTTTGGTTGTGACTGTATCGATGGGGTGACGTACAGCTGGGGGCACCGGCCAAGACAAAAGAAGGCACTTTCTGTACAGGTGCCACTAGTACAGACACCTCGTGCACAGACGCCTGCACAGACACCTCCAGTACGTTCATTTCTAGTACACTGTCTTGTTCAGACATCTTCAGTACAGACATATTTTCCAGACACCTTCTTCACAGACTTCTTCGGTAGGAAATGAATCAATCAAGACAACGTTACTTTATCCTCTTTGACACCAGATAATAACAAAAACCTGAATAAGCTAGTTAACAATAGGCAATTTAATCCAACTTAGACAAGCATTCTAGACTTTAACTTCTCGTAAAAAGTAACTAACTCAGGGAAAATAATAGAGATTAACTTAATCTCTTTAATGTGTATTACTCCAAGAGCAGCATAAGGTAATCTGAATATAACTTGTCAAGGATTTTGTTTAAGAGGTTAACTTGGATAGGGCCCTTAGAACATTGGAAAACGAAATTAGAGATGTGTTGATGAGATTTTTTCTTTAAACTCACTTGACCATATATATCAGTTTATAAAGATTTCCTTCTTTGCAATAAATTGCAATCTTCTCTCCATGCAATATATTACGGTCTTCCCTTCTACAGAGAATTGCGGTCTTGTCATTTTAAGATGGATTGCGGTCTTGTTACTTCAAGATTTATTGCAGTCTTCCCCTCCTGAAAACATATTGGAGTAATTCTGTCGCAAAATAAAGTACACTCTACCTTTCAAGACAGTAAGTTGCTTTGTAATGTGAAGTGTTTTAATTACTCCAGATAACAAATTGTAATATTTCTTCTTATCCGCACGATGATACAAACTACCTTTCAGGGTAATAAATTGCAGCTTTTACTTTTCAAATAAACTGTAACCTTTATTTTTCGAATTAGATTGCACTTTATATTTTCTTGTTTTGAAAATAAGTTGCATGGATTACATGTCAAAATAGATTACAACTTTTAGTTTCCCAGATAAATTACGGTAATTATTTTCAAAGTAAATTACAGACTATATTTTACCAAATATATTAATCGTTATTTTTTCAAATAGATTGTGGTTTTTACTTTTTTTTTAAACCAAATCGCAGTCCTTATTCTCCAAAACGAATTACACTTTTGATTTAATTTAAAAAACCAGTCTTTCTACCAAATATATCAGTTTTGAGTCTTCACTTTTCAAAATAAATTGTATTTTTTCTACACAATAGCTTATAGTTTCCCTAGCAATAACTATTTCAGTTTTTTTCGTGCATTGTATTGCACATTTAACCTTTTTAATTAATTACAATCACTGCCAAACAAAATATCTGTCATTACACTTATGATGAATTGCAGACTTCATTTTTCTAAATGTATTGGAGTCTTTTAGACAAAATAGTCTTATCTCCAGGAGATATATATTATGATTTTCCTTACTTCGATATTCTACTTGAAAATAAGTTTTTACCTATAGTAGTTACAATATTTACTTTTTCAACATAGGCTCCAGCCTTAACTTAGTAATTAATATTAAGTCTTTTTTTTTCAAGTGCATTGTAGTCTTACCTCCAAGGCAATGAATATTACAGACGTCTTATCTGTAATACTTTACTTACAAATATGCCTTTACTTGTTAAATCAATTACAGTATTTGCTTTTCAACGTAGACATTATTTTTTTTCTAAAGTGCATTATAGTTTTATCTCAGGCAATGAATATTACAATCTTCCTTTCTCCAATAAACTGAACTCCCCTTTAGTAAATTGCATTCTCCTGCCGTGTATGCCTGCCTTTCCTCGCAAGCAACAAATTGTATCCGATCATTCTTCGCAATAACGTTCGCTTCATCGAATCAATAGACTTTGTTGACGACCTAAGTATTCCGTTCCAACCACAAGTGGAAGAGGAAGGTGCATTGGAAACGCCACCACGCAAATGTGAAGTTATCATTCTCCTATATTTGCTTAGCTGTATGATTACCCAGGTACATGTGCCTGTGCAAATATAGAGAGAGGAAGAGAGAGAGAGAGAGAGAGAGAGAGAGAGAGAGAGAGAGAGAGAGAGAGAGAGAGAGAGAGAGAGAGAGAGAGAGAGAGAGAGAGAGAGAGAGAGAGAGAGAGAGAGAGAGAGAGAGAGAGAGAGAGAGAGAGAGAGAGGGAGAGAGAGAGAGAGAGAGAGAGAGAGAGAGAGAGAGAGAGAGAGAGAGAGAGAGAGAGAGAGAGAGAGAGAGAGAGAGAGAGAGAGAGAGAGAGAGAGAGAGAGAGAGAGAGAGAGAGAGAGAGAGAGAGAGAGAGAGAGAGAGAACAGGAACTAGAACCGACAAATTCAGGAAGATCGTCTGTTACGAGTACGAAAATGCGCTTCCACGATGTGTTTGGGAAATGGTTGGAACATTATTAACAAGAGTAGAGATGGGGAAGTGATCATCATACAGTGAAGACAGTCACATTGTATGGATACGAGTTATGAGAGGACTAAAACACATACGAATAAAAGAGAAAATAAATCAGTAACGTAAGACTGGTATTAAATAATTAAATACTGATACTGTGAGCCTGGTCGTAGTGGGACATGTAGCTGGTTGTAACTGGTATTCCGTGGGGAGGATTTCCACGGTACATATACGGTATGAAATTCAAGCTTCCTCGAACAAGCAGAAGCGGTCTACAATGCATGTACATTTTTTTGAAGAAGGTCACAAACCTCTAAGTAAATTCTACAAAGAGTAAACACTATGTTTGTGAGAACTAGACTCGCTAAACACTAGAGATGAAACTTCATGATATGTTGTTATTCGTTAACCCATGACGCCGCTAGACTATTTTTCTTATTATTATGAACTCTAGCTTACCAGCGCTTCTATCCTTTAGGGCAATCATCTTACCACGCTGTTGCTAGATTATGACACTGAAATTACAGAAGATA
>NC_134802.1:38294011-38296511 GCF_046742065.1 Oratosquilla oratoria
CCAACTCTTAATACTGTCCTGTACCACTGGATCTCCATTTCCTTTTTTTCGCCGAACCCTGTCGTGGGGGAGAAGAATACTGCCATCGAGTGTTCCCAATTGAGACGTAGAAGGCGGCAATAACGGGACGGGGATAGGACTAGGTATTCTACTCAATGTAGCCCCAAAGGCTACACTCCTAAAAAATAAAATAAATAAATAAAAAACATAGAAGGGACTGGGAGGAGCTTTCCAACCAGAACCCTAAGGTATGGGTCTTTTAATCTGCGTAGATGTTTTACAGGTGAGAATAAAAGGGAATAGATAGGCGGTATGTTTATGAGAAGAAAGATGAATGTGTTAGCACTGAAATAAATTAAGTTGAAAGGGAGGGGCAAGTTTGAGTTTGGGAGTGTAGTTGGGAGGGTATCGGGAGTGAAGAGAAGACAAGGGAGAGAATGGATGGCCATACTAGTAAGTGAAGAGTTAGGTAAATGTGTGGTGGAGTGGAAGGAGGTTTCTTCAAGGTTAATGTTGATGAAGGTGAAACTGGGAAGGGAGATGTGGGCTTTTGTAAGTGTATATGGGCCGTGTAGTGAGAAGACTGTAGAGGAAAGGAAGGCTTTTTGGATAGAGTTAAATAAGTGCATAGAGGGTTTAGGGAGAAAGGTCAATGTAGTTGTATTGGGAGATCTTAATACTAGGGTAGAAAAAAAAAACAATAGACAGAGTGATTGGGAGGTGTGTAGTACCAGAAAAAAATGGTAGTGGAGATTTGAAGGTGGAGATGTGTCTCGAAAGAGAGTTAATAATAGCAAATACAGTGTTTAGGAAGAAAGTCAAGCATAGGTACACATGGGGAAGGGTGGTGGATGGAAGGGTGGTAGATAGGGCTTTGATGGACTAAATAGTGGTAACCAGGAGGAGAATAGGAAAAGTTTTGGATGTACATGTTCTAAGGGGAGAGAGTGGGGGAGTACCATATAATTTTTGATGGAAGGTAAATTGAGAGTGGAGGATAGACGGAGAAAGAAGAAAAGGACAGAATGTAGGGAGGTGCTTCGAGTAAACTACTTAAATGAGAAAGAAAATGAGAAGGATTACAAGAAGAAGCTGAGAGAGGATTAGGAGGGAGTGAAGAACAGAGTAGAACTAGGAGTGGGAGAGGAATGGGAATGGTTCAAGGAGCGAGTCACAAGGTGTGTAAAGTTGGTGTGAGGAACAAGGAGGACAGGATGAAATAGAAAGAAGGTTAATGAGTGGTGGGATGGTGAAGAAAAGAAGGTTGTAGGAGAGAGGAAGCGAGCATTCACAGATTGGTTACAAAATAGGACGAGATAATCATATGAGAGATACAAAGAAAAGAAAAGAGAACTAAAGCATAAGATAAAGGAGGAAAAGAGAACAGATATGAAATGGGGTAAGAGTATGACAGAAATTTCTGAAAGTAATAAAATGATGTTTTGAAAGGAAATTAAGAGAGGAAGAGGAATCAAATCAAGCAGAGAAGAAAAGGTAAAAGGTGCAGATGGAGAGATGATAATGGAAGAGACAGAAGTAAGAGGAAGATGGGCAGAGTATTTTAGGGAGCTGCTAAATATGAAGGAAGATAGAGAAGGAAAGGTAGTTGCAGTGGGAAGTGTTAAGAAAATACCAGTGGTGAATAAGGAAAATGGAGGAGAAATAATGAAAGATTAGGTGAAAGCAGTTATTAAAACTATGAGAATAGATAAGTCACCTGGGTTGGATGGGTCCCATGAGGAATGCTTAAAAAAGGGAAGTACAGTGATGATGGACTGGCTGGTGAGGTTGTTTAATGTTTGTCTAAAAGAGGGTAGAATGCCGGAGAACTGGAGGAGTGCCCGTATAATTCCACTTTGCAAGGGAAAGGAGGACAAGTGTGAGTGTAGTAGTTTCAGAGGGATCAGTTTGTTGAGTGTAGTTGAGAAGGCTTATAGGAGGATTTTGATTGAGAAGATTAGGAGAGGAACACAGAAAGAGATTGGTGAGGAACAGTGTAGGTTTAGGACAGTGTAGGGGTTTTGTGGATCAGATATTAGTGGTAAGGCAAAATGAGGAGGAAAAAGGTAGTTAAAGGAATTTAAAAAAGAGGAAAGGTAAAAAAGAGAAGAAGAAGATAAAGGACAAGAGAAAGAGAAAGATAGAGAGAAAGAGGAGGTGGGAGGGAAGGAATAAGAGGAGAATATGGTGGTCGAGTCTTAGGTGGACGTGGAGAACGAAGAGGAGGGGGGGGGTTAGAAAGAGGAGAAAGTAAAAGAGAAAGAGATGGAAAAACGGAAGTAGAAGAATAGAAAGAGGATATGGAGGAGAGTAGAGGAGGAGAAGGATGAGCAAGAGGAGGAGGAGGAGGAAAAGATGTAGGAGGAGGAAGCTGAGGAAGAGAGGGAGGTTGACGTAGACGGGAAGAAAGAGGAGGAAGGGGGAGGAGAAGGGGAGTAGGAGAAGGAGGAGGAAGATAAAGAAGAAGAAGAGGAGGAGGAGGAGGGGGGTGAGTCCAGCA
>NC_134802.1:38311511-38314011 GCF_046742065.1 Oratosquilla oratoria
TTTCCTCCCCATGCAGGTCAGTAGCCCACTGGATACTGTCTTGAACTCATGAGCAGGTGGTCGAGAATTCGAGTCCCGAAACCCACTGCGGGCTTGCTGCTTTATTTCCCAAATGCTCTGGCCAAGCGAAGAGGCAACCCGACGTCGGTCTAAATAAATAAATGAATGAATAAATAATATAAATAGATAAATACAAATAAACAAATAGATAATTAAATAAATAAGTATATATATATATATATATATATATATATATATATAGATATATATATATATATATATATATATATATATATAATCAAATAAATAAAGGCGGCTTTCTGCAACTGACAGGTTTTTGCCATATCAGAGGTTTCTCGCTTCTCACTTCGTGTGACTGGAATGGTGAATTATCATCCATCACTTCATTATCTTCACTTCAATTCTCATGTACTATATGGACTTTCAGAGTTTATAACAAGTTAATCTTCGCCCTTTGTGAAGTGTTTACTTCACAAAGTACTCCATGTTATCAATACAGAGAGATTTAAAAAATAAAATAAAAAATAAACGACAATACGAAATGAACATCGCTGATACATACAAAGAGAATCCCAAAGAATTCTATAGTTACATTAGAGATAAAAAGGTTATTAGGAATCACATTGGTTCACTATTATCTGCTGACGGTAAAATTGAATATCCAAATGAAGAAATGTGTAATATTTTAAACAATTATTTTAGCTCAGTATTCGTAAACGAAACACCTCAAAGTGAACTCCAAACTGAATCCTGTGAAAAGTCTAGGGTAAACTTACTACGGTAAATATAACAAAAGAAAAAATTAAAAGGTTTATAGATAAACTCAAAGTTAATAAAACACCATGGCCTGACGGTCGGCATCCAAGAATCTTAAAGGAAATGAAAAATGAGATTGTTGTTCCATTAGAAATTATTTTCAAGAAATCCATCATATCCGGAGATGTCCCAAGAGAATGGAAGCTAGCTAACGTTACTCCCATATTCAAAAAAAGGTGACAAAAAGAAACCAAATAACTATAGGCCTATAAGTTTGACTTCAATTGTAGAAAAATAATGGAAACTATCATCAGAGATGCTATCAAACATCATTTAGGAAGTAACGGTTTGATAAATGATAGCCAGCATGGTTTCAGACGGAAACGTTCTTGCGTGACTAACTTACTCGAATTCTACAACACAGTTATCTCCAATTATGACAAAAGAAACAATATAGATTTAATATATCTAGACTTTGCAAAAGCATTTGATACCGTCCCACACGAAAGACTACTTACTAAATTAGCTTTGCACGGAATAAGTTGGACTAGTAATTGGTTGAATGATCGAAAACAGAGATGTTGTTTTAAATGGAAAAACTTCTGGATGGAAAAATGTTACAAGTGGAGTTCCTCAGGGTTCCGTTCTTGGGCCACTTCTATTCATAGTATATATAAATGATATAGACCATGGACTAAAATCTACTGTTTCCAAATTTGCTGATGATACAAAACTGTGCGGAATGGCAAATGATCACTTAAACCAATTAGATATTCAAGTAGGTTTAGATAGATTACAGCAATGGTCTGAAAAGTGGCAAATGAAATTTAACACAAGTAAATGCAAGGTAATGCACATAGGTAAAAATAACAGTAAGTACGATTACAAGTTATTTGGAAATTCGTTAACAAAAGTGGATAGTGAAAAAGATCTCGGCGTAATTATCAGTAACGACCTCAAATCATCCAAGCAGTGTATTTCAGCCTCTGAGAAAGCAAATAAGATTCTAGGACTGATTGCGCGATCTTTTGATTTCAAAAGTCCATCACTCATTAACAAGCTATATAAATCGTTAGTTCGTCCACATTTGGAATATGCTGTTTCCGTATGGTCACCGAATCTCATTAAAGACATTGATAGACTGGAAAAAGTACAACGGTGAGCCACAAAACTGATTCCAAATATCAAAAATAAATCATACGAAAATCGACTAAAACATATGAATCTGGTTTTCCTAAAAGAAAAAAAAAAAAAAAAAAAGCGTAGACTCAGAGGTGACTTGATACAGGTCTTTAAAATTCTAAAGGGAATTGACAACGTCAAAAGTGAAAAAAAATTCACATTGAATGAGAATCAGACAAGGGACAATGGTTTCAAACTGTCCGGAAATAGATTCAATTTGGAAGTAGGTAGAAACAACTTTGCCAACCGTGTAGTTAATGAATGGAATAAACTTCCTGCACAAGTAGTGCAATGTAGTTCATTTCGAAGCTTTAAGAACTATTTAGATAAACACCTAAGCAAGATGCTGTAATGATTATAATTTATTTCATATTATTTGTTTTTGTTTTGTTATCATTTGTCTGTCTGATTTTTATTTATTATTAGTTATATGTCAATTTATTATTACTTATTATTTACCTGTTTGTTTATTACTTAACTATACCTATGCATTTATCTATGTATTTTATTTGTTATTTACATTATTATAATTTTTATTTAT
>NC_134802.1:38326511-38334011 GCF_046742065.1 Oratosquilla oratoria
TACATGTTATATTGGGTTTCACATACACTGTTTAATTCACTTTTTAAATGTTATTGTTTGTATGGTTTAACACTATCACTGTTGGGAGTGTTGTTTTTCTAAACACTGTTCTATGGTCAGTTTGGTGTGTCACATTGCACTTGTTTTATTTCATAGTATGGATATATAGTTTCTGTAAATTTTTTTTATAGTATTTAAGATATTGGGTGAGACACAAGAATAAACTTAATCTAGGTTTACAACAATTTGGGTATGGAGGTGGAAAGGTTTTGGAAGGTGTTACTTCATGCAACAGAATATGATTATTATTATTAGTATAAAGAGCATGATTAAGAGGGAAAGGGTTGTGGAGTTATATGGAAGAATCCTATGATGTAAGTCGAATGAGTCCATGTCAAAAGTAGTCGATGTTTAAGGTGGGTAATTAATGATGTATTTACTTTTGGAGGATGAAGGTTATGTCTCAGTGAATGAGGATATGTTTATCTGACTCTCGCTAAGATTATATTGGTCGGAAGGAAGTAGAGAAGTTTTATAGATATGTGGAAAAGAGTTCTTATTGGAAATGGGCCATTTTAACCTCCTCTGATAGATACATGACGTCCTGCATCTTCAGGGGCGAGAGCTAGAGTGCATGTTTAGTTGCGTCGACGCAGAGTCATGGGATGAGACTTGCGTATTGGTGATTGGTGTGTGTCTGTGATAGGTGGGTTGTGGATGGGAGGTGAGATTGGGTCGAGGTTCAGTTTGACCTTTCTCAACTTCTCTCCATGTATGGTGAAGGTGGAGTGATCAGAAGGATCTGTTAGTAGGAAAACATTGTTAGGGAGTGAACTTGTGACTATGAAGGGGCCTAGGAATTTGGGTTTGAGTTTGTTTGTTCGACCTGAGTCTTTTACCATGACTGTGTCGTCAGGTGCTATGTCAAGTGGAATTGACCGTTTGTGTTGTTTTGTCTTTGTCTTTTCCTGGGCTTCTTTCAGGTTTGCTCTAACTTTTTTGTAAATTGTTTGCATACCTCTTTTGATGCAGTGTGCGAGGTTATCTAGGTTGTATAAGGGTGGGGGGGGGTTGGTTGAATATTTGGTAGGGTAGGCGCATTGGTTGGCCGAAAATGATTTCATGTGGGGACATCTTTGTTGCGGAATTGACTGTGCTATTGATACTGGCTTGTACCTGTGGTAGCCAATCTTCCCAAGTGTCCATGAGGTCATTGACCAATGGTCTGAGAATTTCTAGGACCTTGCGATTTGTTCGCTCAGTCAGACCGTTTCCCTGGGGGTGGTATGCAGTGGCAAATGTTTGGTCAATGTTGTAAAGATGTGCTATTTCGCGCATCACTTCATTTTTGAATTCTGAGCCATTGTCAGATAACATTGTGTGTGGTATGTTGTATTTACAAAAGATATTGTTGACCAGGGTTTTGGCTACAGTCTCTGCTGTTTTGTCCTGGACACGTATTAAGATTGTGTATTTAGATAAATACTCAACTGCTGTGAGTACATAATTGGAACCTTGATGGCTCGTTGGCATTTTCAGTAGGTCAATGCCAAGTGTTTCCCATGGTTCAGCAGGGAGTGGGATATCTTTTATGTTGATTTGCTTCAGGTTAGGGCCTCTGAATTGTTTGCAAGTTACACAAGAATCTATGTGTGTGGTTATATCTCTTTTCATGTAAGGCCAATAATATGTGTGCCTAGCAGTGTTTAGTGTCTTATCTCTGCCCGAGTGGCCTCCCATTGCACTGTCGTGCAATATGTGTAGGACCTTGGGGACTAGGGCTCTGGGGATAACAGTAACCTTTCTTGTATTAATGGTTCTCCTTATGACTCCGTCGACCAGATTGAGTTCCTCAATAGGGACAGGTGGTCGGGAGTGTAAGGGGGTTTGTGAGATGAGATGCTGTTTTATTGGAGACCATATTGGGTCTCCGTCAGTTTCATCCCTGAGTTCTTGCATAGGTATGCATGTGGTTTGGGTTATGGGGGTGATGTGAGTTTGTCTGCTCAAGCAGTCTGCCACTACGTTAGCTTTCCCAGCTAAGTATACGATCATGGGATCGTAATCAAGGAGAGTTGTTTTCCATCTAGCAACTCTCCCATGTAAGTCTTTGGAGTTAAAAAGATAGACTAGTGGTTGGTGGTCTGTTAGTATGGTAATCTTGTAGCCTAAAATGAGGTATTTAAAGTGTTTTAGTGCCCATATGATTGCAAGTCCTTCTTTGTGTGTAGTTGAGTAGTTATTTTCAGTTTTGTTGAGGACTCTACTTGCGTAGGTTATGGCGTGTTCTTTGCCATTGTCATCTTTCTGTTGTAGGACTGCGCCTATTCATTTAGAGGAGGCGTCTGTGTAAAGAAAGAATTCTTTCTTCATATCAGGGAAAACTAGTACAGGGGCTGTGGTGAGTGCGTGTTTGAGAGTGTCGAAACTTTGCTGTTCTGCTTCTGACCATTGAAATGGCTCGCCTTTCCTTGTGAATTTGGTCAGAGGGGAAGCAATATCAGCAAAGTTTCTTATGAAGTGTCTGTAATAGGAGGCTAACCCAATGAAACTTCTTGTTTCATTAGCGTTTCTGGGGGTTGGGAAATTGTTTATTGTATCTATTTTATCTGTGGTTGTGTGAATCCCTTTTGCATCCACTTTATGGCCTAGGAAGATGAGTTCCTTCATGAGGAATCTACATTTCTTTAATTGAATCTTTAATCCCGTGTTTTTGAGACGTTTGATGACAATCTCTAAAGTGTTAAGGTGGTCTCTTTCTGTGGGACTATATATAATGAGGTCGTCTAAATAGACGAATAATGAGATTCCTATCATGTCACTGAAAATGCGGGTCATCAACCTTTGTTGGGTTGAGGGGGCATTCTTAAGGCCAAAGGGCATACGTTCAAAACGAAAGTGTCCTTTGTCCGTGGAAAATGCAGTTACGGGTTTTGATTCCTCTGTTAGTTCGACCTGCCAGAAAGCTGACTTGAGGTCTATTGTGGAAAAAACAGAGTTCCCGTTGCCAATGCATTGTAGTACATCTTGCATGGCGGGGAGGGGGTGTGGGTCAGATTGAGTTAGGTTGTTTATTTTTCTGAAGTCAACAACAGGGCGTAAGGTTCCGTCTTTCTTAGGGACCAAAAAGAGGGGACTGTTCCATGGGGAGTCTGAATGGGAAATTACGCCTTGGTGTATCATCTCATGTACACTGTCATTGACTTGGGATTTCCTACTGTGGGGTATGCGGTAAGCGGGGGTGTATGAAGGGGGGGTGTTTGGGGGAATTTGGATGTGATGTTTGATTATATCACATTTGCCTAGTGATTCGCCTTCTAAGGCGACAGCTGATCTATTCCTCTGTAGGAGAGCTAATAGCTCGTTATGACTTTCTCCGTCAGCTGATGTCGTGATTTGGTCTGGGGGAATAGGGGGGAGGGGTTGTGTTGGTCTTACTTGGTTGATGTGTTGCGGCAGTGGTTCCTGGATAGGGGAATTATGGAGATGGACTGCGCAGATGTTTGTATTCTTCCTGATTTTACGGTGTTGTTCTGAGGTGTTTGTTAACATAGCTAGTGTATGTTTATTTTCTGATATTGTGTCCCAGGAGGACTCAATGGTTATGTTGTTAATCCTGGACGTGTCTGAGTCGATTATGACGTCCTGATGGTCTATTGCACCGGGTATGTATAGTGGGACTGTTATTGAATGTCTAGGGGGTATGATGACTGTGTTAGACATCAGTGCCTTTGAGGTGACATAAGGGGGTGGTCGGAAGGAATAGTTGTTAGTGGGATTGGGAGTATTAAAGGAAGGTAGACATGAGAGATGTTGTGTGTCTGAGTTGGGTGTCTCAGGAACTGTTGATTCATTATTTACATCTCGGAAGGAGATTTTGTTAGTCTCAAAATCTATCTTAGTTTTACAAATCTTTAATGAGTGTAGTCCTATTATACCTTGTTGATCAAGGCTCCATTCATCTGCTATGTGGAAAGTTGTGAAACCTACTTTGTGATTGTTGACTTCAATATTTAAGTCTATGGTGTCGTGTAGAGGAATTGTGCTCCCTTCTATTAAGAGTCCTTCCATATTGGAAAATTGAATTTGGGGTGGGTCATTTAATGCTTCATACAGAGCTCTTGGGATGATGTTCAGGTTTGTTCCTGTATCAACCATCATGTCAACTTTAAGTTGGTCTAGGCTTACTTCTAGGGTGAGGTATTTGTGTTGTGTATGAGATATTCCTATGGTGGTTTGGTGCGTGAGGCTGGTACACGTTCCCCCAATCGTTGTTTAGTATTGGTTGTCGTGTTGGAGGGGGGTGTTTGTCAATGGGTGGTGAATGGGTTGTTAGTTCTCTGATGCGGTTGTTGTTGTGTTTTCTGTAGGTAACACTCTTCGTTGGAGTGAGATGATGTTTGGTGTAGGTTGCAGTATTTGATTGGATGTGTTGGTGTAGATAGGAGTGGGTGTTTAAAGGGGGGTGGAACTTGTTTGTTTTGATTCTGGTGTGAGGTAGTAGCATGCACTGAGCGTGGGTGTTGTTTTTGCTGTGTCCAACAATGGGCATCTGTGTGGGAAATGGTTCCATGAACTGAGCAAGGGATAGGGTGGTGTTGTACCTGCGTGTGTTGCTTTTGCTGTGTCCAACACTGGGCATCGGTGTGGGAAAAGGTTCCATGAACTGAGCAAGGGATAGAGTGGTGTTGTACCTGTGGGTATTGTTTTTGTTGTATGCAGTCTTTAGTGTTGAGACTTTTTGAACAATGGTAGGAGCACCACTTAGAAGGTTGTCCTTGATTGGTGGGAGGGGGTTGCTGTGAGTGAAGGCTATTTAGTCTGGGGAGATGGTTGGGGGTATCTAAGGATACATTGCAAGCATTCATGATATCTAAAATATAGGTATAAGCTAGAGGATTTCTAGTGTCTAGTTCCTTTTTGGAGGCTTCCTTTAAACACTTTGGAGGGAGTTGGGAGAGATAGGAAGCTATTTCAAGGAATGTTAGTAAGTGTTTTGTTGGCATTACATTTTGACCAAATTGATCAGTGTGAGTCCAAGGAGAGTTATTTTCTAGGTCTTCTCTGACCTCTTTCATTCCGTTTGCAACAAAATCCATTATATTAGTAATGGAATGTGGTGGGACTCTAGTGTTATTGAGGAAGGTGATGAGGAAGGAAATGTTGTTAGGTTGTTTGTTATGAAAGACCTTAAGGAGGTGGCGTTTATATTCCTGATAAGTGATTCCAGATGCAACTAGGGTGTCTAGCATCCTTGCCTTTGAACGGCAAATGTCAGATGGGTTTATTTTCTGACGGCACAAATTTATTTTATCTGTCTCTGAGTATTGTATGTTCTTGGAGAAAAACAGGTCACATGCTGTCAAGAAATCTGCAATAGATAGTCCGCTATCTTGGGAAAAGGTTGGGATTTCTGTGAGGGGGGTTATGGTTTGATAATTGTTAATTATTGTTGGTTGAGGTTGTGGGTAAGGATAATATTGTGGGTTTGGAGGAAGGTTAGGTGGTGGTTGGTGGTATGGTGTGGAGTGGGTTTGAACAGGTGGGGTATGGGGGGAAGGAAGGGGGAAGTTTTGGTACTGTTGCTGAATGGGAGGGGGGTTATTATGTGTTGGGATATGGGGGTTGGATGGATTATGGTTTATAGGAGGTTTTGTTTGCATATTTGGTTGGATGGGAGGAATGGGTGGTTGTGATTGTGAGGGGTGAAAGGGGTCTACTTGAGGAAGCTGGTTGAAAAAAGGTAAGACATCGTTCTCATAAAGGGGAGTTATAGGGGTATCTGCATTAGGATTAGTTTTGTCAGGATTATTTAACTGGTCAGAGGTATTGTCATTGCCAATTAAGTCTTCTGTGTGTATTTCCTCTTTGTCACTGGATATGTCATTTTGGTGTTTTTCTTCTCTAGACTTTGAGAAGACGCTATGTAAACTTTTTAGTTTTGATCTGGTGGCAAAGGCCATGTTGTTAAATCATGTATTAGTTAATAGTTAGTTTTGATTTGTAATCTAAGAAAAAAAAGGAGCTGTTAAAATATGAATAATAGGTATATAGTAACTAAGGGTATTATGTTATGCTTAGATATGGGAAGGGGGATATAGTAATGGGATTACAAAAATCATAAAAATATATGTGTATATATAAAATAGTAATAAAATGTGGAATTAATATTATATAATAAGGAGTTAATTATTGTGATATTATTCTTATAATAGAATTAATTATGGTTGTTCATAAAAAAATTTTTACAGCAGTAAAGTAGGTTACATTGATAAAAATGTATAAGTTCTATGTAAATATTGAATTTTAAACATATAAGAGCTATTTGTTTAAACAAGAATTACTTAACTAGAAGAATGCATATGAATATTATATTATGTAATAATATTAACTGTTGAATATATATGTATATTTGTAATTGGCAGATTAAAGAGTATTACTTAATGATAATTTTTGGAGAGAAAAAAAAAACTTCTAAATGACAATATGCTAATATAAGTGCGAGATTACATACTCGTTGTATGGCTAAGGTGTACGTGCGTTGAGCACGTAGGTATCTAAGGGCGTATAGGTTACCTTAATACCGTGCTTGAAGCGAGTTTTGCTGATGTTGTGGTTCTCGGTGGAACGCGACACTCGGATGAGTGGTGGTGGTTGAGCGGATGAGGTGGCTGTTACGCGAGTCAGTGCGCAGCCGGTGTGAGTCCTCTGGGGCGGGTGAGGTCAGTGCTCAAGCGAAGGAAGTCCAGAGGGCTCGGTGGAATGATGTTCGCATAGAAAAAAAAAATGCGAGTATCAGGTGTGGTTTTGAGTGGGTAATGTATGGTTATTATCACTGGAATATATTGGTGTTAAATATAAGGATTGATGTTACCTTTATAATGTTGATTATAGTAGTGGGAGATCAGCCTGTGACGATTGCCCGTGATGAAAGAGTGTAGACCAAGTTCTTGTTCTTGAGAGCGTTTTGTTCAGTGCGGTTATTTGTTCGTAGATGTATGTAGTTGGCTAAGCGTGGACGGGTTTGAAGTTCACCGTAGTAGGTACACCGTAGTCTCTTCGAAGTAGTAGGTTGCGGGAGTGCTGCCACCAGTAATGTAACCGGACGGGTGTAACGGTATTGTTACGTTACTCTATCCTGGTCACTTGTAACAGAGAATATGTTTAGGGGTGTCCACTGCACAAACGCCTCTAAGTTTTTGTTTGTTTATTGTCCTATTCAATCTACTGTTTCTCTTGGTACACTATTACACAATTCTATCACTAAGGCACGTCACTGGCAGAAGTACCTCTCCAAGCTCGCACATCTCGGTTAAGAATGTCGGAAGTTGCTTGGGGAGGTGCCATGTTCGTATAACTGAATTATTTATGTGAGCTGGGTTTACTTCGTCACATCTTATATTTTAATTTACATAATTAGTTTATAATTTAGTCTGACAGCCAGACTATAATATATATATCCAGGGGAGGTTCGTCAGTATACGTAATAATGTGTTTATT
>NC_134802.1:38341511-38349011 GCF_046742065.1 Oratosquilla oratoria
TATAAATCATTTGTCTAAAATACTTATCAATATATATATATATATATATATATATATATATATATATATATATATATATATATATATATATACATGTATATATATATGTATATACATATATATATGTATATATATATATATGCTGTATATATAAGAATATATATAAGTCTTTGTGTGTCGTATTTTTTAGCGCTACCATTTCCTTTGTGTTGTATAAATCAACATCTAGGCTGTTTGAATATATATATATATATACATATGTATATATATATATATATATATATACATATATATATATATATATATATATATATATATATATATATATATATATATATATATATATTGGAAACTAGTATGTTATAACACATTTGTAAAAGATCACTGTTAACCCACTATCGGAGAAATAATAACGGAAAGTACAGAGAAACTGTATATTTCGACTACTCTCTGTAGTCCTCTTCAGCAGAATGCTTACATAAGGTTAAGGTACAAGTATATATGAAGAAATGAGGGGTACATAGAAGGGGATGAGGAAAGTAGGGGGGGGGGCTCAGGTCACATGCCCTTGAAATGGTCGGGTCAAAGTAGGACAAGGGGTGATATTTTGTCCAACCGCTTTAGACATGATCTTGTTGACCGCTAACTTGGTAATACAATCTGGGGGCCACTGGCCTTTAGAGGTATTAAAGTTAGGATAATGTTTTATTAGAGAATATTCTACAATTTTTCTTCTATAGCTACAGTGTGATTTATAAATTATTGATGCATTATCCCAATCTAATCTATGGTCTTTTTGGCTGGCATGAAGGAACACAGCGGAGTTAACTTGTCCATATTTTATGGAGTTTTTATGTTCCTTTAATCTCGTGGACAAATTCCTGCCAGTCTGGCCCCAGTACACATCATCACAGTCTTTACACGGCAATTTATATACCCCGGAGTTTTGGTCCACATCATCCCTCCGGTGTACATTAACTACCTTTCTAGAAATGCTGTTTGGATAATTGTAAATAAATTTGATTTGATTATTAGGTAGAAGTTTGGAGACCGAGTTGATAGAATCATTAAATGGTACAATGATGTTATTATTACCCCATTTAAACTTCTCCCTGGAGTTACTTGGCTTATAAAAGTTGGATTTGGCTTTATGTAGGGCTTTCTTTAGACACCATTCCGGATAACCTACGTTAGAGAGTTGTTTATTAATTATATCAAATTCTATTTGCAAGAATTGTGGACTGCAAATTCTAAGGGCTCTGAGAAATAGACCCGATGCAACACTAGATTAAATATTATCCGGATGGTGGCTAAAAAAATGTAAGTAATTACCTGTGTGGGTAGGTTTCCTATACACAGTGAAGGACAATTGGTCCGGGTCTCTTATGACCGAAATGTCCAGGAATGGGATTCGACCTCCTTCTTCCCATTCAACCTTGAAATTAATATTCTTAGCTAAATTATTTAATTTAACAAAGAAATCATCAAAAGAACCCCACATATCGTTCCATAGTGTAAAAATATCATCAACATACCGATACCAAAACATATCACGTGGTTTAATCTTAGGTAATAAAGTACTTTCAAAATATTCCATGTAAAGGTTAGCTAACACGGGTGAAAGATTAGAACCCATACTGCAACCATATCTTTGTCTAAAGTAAGAATTATTGAAAGTAAAAACATTGGTATTGATACATAAACGGGTCAGGCTAATAATCTTTGACACTGGAAGTGGGAGTTTGTATTGATATGATTGCAATTTGGTTTCCAAAAACCTAAGACATCTTCCGTGTTAACATTTGTGAATAAGGAGACTATATCGAGACTTAGTAGTTTGCTATTAATAGGTATGATTTGTTTTTTTATTTTACTCACAAAATCTTCTGAGTGTTTAATGTGAGAGTTTGAGAAACTTCCCACAAATGGTGACAAAATATCTGTGAGCCATTTTGATACCTTACTTGTGCATGAATTCCTATTGGAGATAATTGGCCTTAGAGGGGTGCCTTCTTTATGTAATTTAGGAAGCCCATAAAAATTAGGTAATTGAGGATTGATGACTCTTAAATTATCAAATAATTTGTCTCCTATAATTTAAGAGTCATCAATCCTCAATTACCTAATTTTTATGGGCTTCCTAAATTACATAAAGAAGGCACCCCTCTAAGGCCAATTATCTCCAATAGGAATTCATGCACAAGTAAGGTATCAAAATGGCTCACAGGTATTTTGTCACCATTTGTGGGAAGTTTCTCAAACTCTCACATTAAACACTCAGAAGATTTTGTGAGTAAAATAAAAAAACAAATCATACCTATTAATAGCAAACTACTAAGTCTCGATATAGTCTCCTTATTCACAAATGTTAACACGGAAGATGTCTTAGGTTTTTGGAAACCAAATTGCAATCATATCAATACAAACTCCCACTTCCAGTGTCAAAGATTATTAGCCTGACCCGTTTATGTATCAATACCAATGTTTTTACTTTCAATAATTCTTACTTTAGACAAAGATATGGTTGCAGTATGGGTTCTAATCTTTCACCCGTGTTAGCTAACCTTTACATGGAATATTTTGAAAGTACTTTATTACCTAAGATTAAACCACGTGATATGTTTTGGTATCGGTATGTTGATGATATTTTTACACTATGGAACGATATGTGGGGTTCTTTTGATGATTTCTTTGTTAAATTAAATAATTTAGCTAAGAATATTAATTTCAAGGTTGAATGGGAAGAAGGAGGTCGAATCCCATTCCTGGACATTTCGGTCATAAGAGACCCGGACCAATTGTCCTTCACTGTGTATAGGAAACCTACCCACACAGGTAATTACTTACATTTTTTTTTAGCCACCATCCGGATAATATTAAATCTAGTGTTGCATCGGGTCTATTTCTCAGAGCCCTTAGAATTTGCAGTCCACAATTCTTGCAAATAGAATTTGATATAATTAATAAACAACTCTCTAACGTAGGTTATCCGGAATGGTTTCTAAAGAAAGCCCTACATAAAGCCAAATCCAACTTTTATAAGCCAAGTAACTCCAGGGAGAAGTTTAAATGGGGTAATAATAACATCATTGTACCATTTAATGATTCTATCAACTCGGTCTCCAAACTTCTACCTAATAATCAAATCAAATTTATTTACAATTATCCAAACAGCATTTCTAGAAAGGTAGTTAATGTACACCGGAGGGATGATGTGGACCAAAACTCCGGGGTATTTATATTGCCGTGTAAAGACTGTGATGATGTGTACTGGGGCCAGACTGGCAGGAATTTGTCCACGAGATTAAAGGAACATAAAAACTCCATAAAATATGGACAAGTTAACTCCGCTGTGTTCCTTCATGCCAGCCAAAAAGACCATAGATTAGATTGGGATAATGCATCAATAATTTATAAATCACACTGTAGCTATAGAAGAAAAATTGTAGAATATTCTCTAATAAAACATTATCCTAACTTTAATACCTCTAAAGGCCAGTGGCCCCCAGATTGTATTACCAAGTTAGCGGTCAACAAGATCATGTCTAAAGCGGTTGAACAAAATATCACCCCTTGTCCTACTTTGACCCGACCATTTCAAGGGCATGTGACCTGAGCCCCCCCCCCCACTTTCCTCATCCCCTTCTATGTACCCCTCATTTCTTCATATATACTTGTACCTTAACCTTATGTAAGCATTCTGCTGAAGAGGACTACAGAGAGTAGTCGAAATATACAGTTTCTCTGTACTTTCCGTTATTATTTCTCCGATAGTGGGTTAACAGTGATCATATATATATATATATATATATATATATATTACATATATATATATATATAAATACATACATATATATTACATATATATATATATATATACATATATATATATATATATATATATATATATATATATATATACATAATTGGAAAATGGTATGTTATAACACATTTATAAAAGTTCACTATAAACCCACTGTCGGAGAAATAATCATTATTTCTCCGACAGTGAGTTTATAGTGAACATATAGTGAACATATATATATATATATATATATATATATATATATATATATATATATATATATATATATATATATATGAATAAAACAATATTTTACAGCGATCCTATATATAATGTTTGTGGTTGCAAACATTACCAAACAGTGAGTAGAACCAGTTACACTATTTCCTTGTGTCTTCAGCTTCACCTTTAGGTAGTATTAAGGACAAATTCTTTTGACCCGGAATATATATGCCGCTGCCGGGCCCGTATGTTGAGGTGTTGTGTCTTAATGCATTTCTTCTGACTCAGGTAGAGAGTGGGGGGTGGTGGTGGGGGTGTTCTTTCGTCCATAACGAGGTAAGAGATGTTTTAAAAGCGAGAGCTGATGGGTGTTGGATGAGTGTGAAGTGGGTGTGGGGTGGATATGAATACGTATAGATGGGTTTGGTTGAGTGTGGGGTGGATGGAAGGTGGAAGCATGTCTTGGATTTACTTGTGAGGGGGGAAAAGCTTTTTGGTGTATTGGTAAAAAAGAGAGGAGCCTACGCCCGAAGGTTCATAGCTGCGGCTGAAAGCATCACCTTTGACCTATACGATTTGGGGATCGTTGGGGGCAGATTAGAGTCACTGCTGAGAACCGGAGAAGAGCGCGGTACTTGAACCCACAACTAAGCGAATGCGGCACCAGTGCGCTGATGTAGATAAATAGATTGATAGATGTTTACAATCACCGCCATGATCTCTATGACCTTGACAGACGAATCTATTCACTCCAGACCCAAAACACCTTTCCTTGTGACCTCAAGTTCAGAAAAGGGAAATCTTCCTGCGTTCTCGACAACAAACTCTGTGACCTGAGTCAAGTTAATGAAATTATAAAAAAAAAAAAAAAATCTTTGTGAATTTAGTGTAAATCCTTCATCCTTAACTTTACGCGCCTGATTGTCATTATACGGCTTTATCCTCCTTTTTTCCGCCTATGAATGTGTAGCATAAATTATTTTTTCTTTTTGAATATGTGTCTGTTTCGTGTGTGCCTGTGTGTGTATGTATTTGTTTCAGTGTGCGTACATGCGTGCGCGCGCGCGTGTGTGTATTTGTGTGTGTGGGGGGGTTGTGTGTGTGGGGGGGTTGTGTGTGTGGGGGGGTTGTGTGTGGAGGGTTTGTGTGTGGGGTTGGTTGGTTGGTCGGGTGTGGGTGTGGGTGTGGGTGTGCGTGTGTGCGCGCGTATGCATTTACGTGTTTATTATGTATATTTGTCATACTTTAAAAAGTCTTTACTCGTAAATATCATGTAATATGCTTTCCTGTTACGAGTGAACCTTTTCTAAAATCTAATCTTATTCTTAGAAAGTTCAATCCTCCAAAAGACGAGAAAAATAGTGAAAGTATGAGTTGCCATTAAGCGGTTGCATTTAGCAGAAAATAATGGAACAATGGCAGTTCAAAACTACACACAGATAACGTAGTGAACCTGCTAAAACTTTCCTAGTTTCATGATTGAGATCGTTAGTCATTTTCATAGCTGAGCGTGGATTTTCCTAGGCAAATATATAATTTCTTTTTCGTCCGTCAGGTTTATAAGTTCGTCTAAAGTTTTCCCAGGATTAAGTAAGTTTATGTTCATAGTCTAAAGTAATCAAATTTTGAACTCTCAATGATTTCACATGATAAACAAAAACAGTGAATGGATTAAGTCAAAATAATATTTCAAACCCATGTTACTCAATATGTTCATAGAATGATATAAGAAAATCTTGAAATATCGAAGTATTTATGGAAACAGATTCAGTGAAATTGTTAAATCGAGGTGAACATTCAACCGCGCGTAGGTGGTTCCAATCAGTTGACGAAAGTCGATTGGAGGTAACAAGAATTAAGATCAATGGTAACAGAAGGAATAAAATTTAACCCATTACAAGCCTAGGGGGACTGAACTTCAACTGAACAAAATTATTTATCCTTAATCCCCTCACCCCAAGAAAGTTTACAACCATCATTACTAAGTTAAACTAAGTCACCTTGTGAGCACAATTGCAGTGGTCCTACAAATCGGTTTAGTAGATTTAGCTGACAAGTTAAGTTTCCCTTTTCGCCGATTAACAATGAGGTGTACACAAACTTTATTCCCTTGTGTGTACATTCATCAGGGATTTTCCAAACTCATTAACAACTTTGCCGTTTTTTTCTCGCCTCCTTGAGCAATGTGTAAACTAGATAGTCTCCCTCGACCCCTATAGAAGCTCCTCGCACTTCCCTCCACTTCTCCATTCCTCCACTCTTCTTCATTCTCTCCCTCTCTCCTTTGTTCCCTCACTCCCTTAAATCACCCCCTCCCTTCTATCCCACCCACACTATTTACCCGTCTTCTTCCCTCCTTCACTCACTCAGTCTCTCTCTTCCTCCTTTTCTCTCTCTCCATTTATCACTCTTTATATGCATTCCCTCCTTTCTCTGCTTATCCACTTACCCACCCATCCACTCAATCACTCTCCACATCCCTCTTTCCATCAGCTCTCCATTTTCTTCCTGACTCCTCCATTCAAATTATTTTATCTCCCTTTTCCAATCACCCAAGAAATTTCTGTTACAGTGAGTCCTCCTTATACAATGATTCTTTATCCGGTAAATTCACATACATACATACATACGTACATACATACATACATACATACATACATACATACATACATACATACATACATACATACATACATACATACATACATACATACATACATACATACATACATACATACATACATACATACATACATACATACATACATACATACATGCATACACACATACATACATACATACATACATACATACATACATACATACATACATACATACATACATACATACATACATACATACACACATACATACATACATACATACATACATACATACATACATACATACATACATACATACATACATACATATGCCAAGGCTTTTCCCCACTTACAAGGGAGGTAGCCTTTTTCTTTTTGGCTACCTTCCTTATAAGGGGGGAAAAGCCTTTGTATATGTATGTATGTATGTGAATTTACCGGATAAAGAATTACTGTATAAGGAGGACTCACTGTATTCTCATTTTCTTCTCGCCCTTTATCACCCCTTTACTCCTTCCCATCCTCCTTCAATTCCTTCTGATCTTTCTTCTCATCCTCACGTTCTATTTTTTATTTTTTCTTCTCTCCTCTCCTCCCATTCTCCTCCCACCGTCCCTCCCTCCTTCCAGCCCCTTTATTCTCATTCCTTACCTCCCTCTCTCCCTTCCAGCCTATGTCCTTTTCTTCTTTCCCTCCCTCCCTCCCTCCCTTCCTCTTCCGAACTTCTTTACTCCATATACTTCCTCTCTCTTACATTCTAATTCCCTTCTACGCATACCATTAGGTGATCAATACATACAAACAAAAATCCCCCTCGACTTTCACTTTGGCTTTTTCGATAAATAGGGGAGATGTACCCACGGAAGGGGA
>NC_134802.1:38354011-38361511 GCF_046742065.1 Oratosquilla oratoria
TTTCCCACGCAAGAACATCGTTTTCTTCAAGCAGCTCGTAAATCGCTACCTCGCCAATTTTAAAACCCACTGAAATAGGTCACAATTTTAAGACCTTCTAAAATAGGTCTTGTTCCAGGCCGAAGACCATTGTTTTCACGCTCAAACTCCCTCCAACTCCCTCCAAACTCACTCCAACTCCTCTTCTGTCCCTCCCCCTTCCATCTTACCCCAAGCGCTCTCAACCCCACCCCACCCCAACCCACCCCCGGCCCCATCCCCACCGCTTTTCCACCCTCCTCCCCTAAAGATCTGCGATCATCAGGACAATAGAACTCATTCTTCAACATTCTAGTGAAGTAAAAAAAATAGCGTCTATAGCCATAGACCTTACGGTTACAAACTTGAAACAAAGCCTAGGCCCAGCCAGTCTAATTTCATTTGATTGTGTTCAACGTTGTAAAGAGAATGATCAACTAAATTTGTATAAGGGAGAGTTTGTTTATTTATTCGTTTCGTTTTCATTTTTTTATTCTCAGCCTGAGTGACGGCAAGAATGAATACTATAGTAATCAATAATTTAACTCCCTTGTACCATATACAGTAATGAAATTTCTTTTATCCTCAATGCCGCCGGCAGATTTAATCCATCTAAATAAAGAATAGCATCCACTCAGTGAGGAAGTATTTCATGTCTACTCAAATCTTACCAATTCACTTCGAGTGACAATTTGTCTTTTTTGGTGCCACAAATTCATTTCTGTTCATCTCCGTAGCTTCCATACGATAACAAAATTTATTTTATCCTCAATGCCGCCGGCCGATTTAATTCATCTAAATAAAGAATAGCATCCAATCAGTGTGGAAGTATTTCATGTCTATTTAAATCTTGCCAATTCACTTCGAGTGACAATTTGTATTTTTTTATGCCACAAATCCATTTCTGTTCATCTCCGTAGTTTTCTTCCTATTTAACCCATTACATACGATAAAAGATTCTTTTATCCTCAATGCGCCGGCCGATTTAGTCCATCTAAATAAAGAATAGCATCCACTCAGTGAGGAAGTATTTCATGTCTACTCAAATCTTGCCAATTCACTTCGAGTGACAATTTGTCTTTTTTTGGTGCCACAAATCCATTTCTGTTCATCTACGTAGTTTACATACGATGACGCTTAAATAGGCGTCATGAAGCGCGAGTGAGTATACAGTATGTGGATCACGGCGTTAGCGGCTTTATTACATTTATTTTGTAGTTGTAGCTGAGTGACCATCATATTCTGTGAACTGGCTTGGTCATATTTTCTGTGGTTGTTAATATTCAGAGTGAAATAGTAATGCGAGTATTGTGGTTCATCATCGAATCATTGTATTTCAGGGAGATGATGATGCCCGCTAGAATTTGATTCGTATTAAAAAGGTCAATATGAAAATTGATAATCAGACTGTTGAAAACGACGAAAAATATAAATCCATGAACAGACACCACAACGCAAAATAGCAATGTCACGTCTGGGCACCAACAAGGGAAAAAAGACAAAAAGATTTGTATCTTTTTTGAAATGTGGTGACATAGTAGCTGAGGAAAACCGAGTGTCATTAAGATCTATTGTTCTCTCTCTCTCTCTCTCTCTCTCTCTCTCTCTCTCTCTCTCTCTCTCTCTCTCTCTCTCTCTCTCTCTCTCTCTCTCTCTCTCTCTCTCTCTCTCTCTCTCTCTCTCTCTCTCTCTCTCTCTCTCTCTCTCTCTCTCTCTCTCTCTCTCTCTCTCTCTCTCTCTCTCTCTCTCTCTCTCTCTCTCTCTCTCTCTCTCTCTCTCTCTCTCTCTCTCTCTCTCTCTCTCTCTCTCTCTCTCTCTCTCTCTCTCTCTTTCTATCTATCTATCTATCTACATACCTATCTATCAATCTACCTATCTATCTATCATCTATCTATCTATCTATCTATCTATCTATCTATCTATCTATCTATCTATCTATCTATCTATCTATCTATCTATCTATCTATATATATATGTATATATATATATATATATATATATATATATATATCTGCCTATCTATCTATCTATCTATCTATCTATCTATCTACCTATCTATATATCTATCTATCTATCTATATGCATATATATATATATGAATATATATATATATATATATATATGTTGAGGTGTGAAGACAGAATGAGTGGTAGGGTTGTGAGTTTAAACGCCAAGAATCCGTTGAAGTTTTATTTCTGACGTTTCGTCCAAATAGGACTTCTTAAGTGTGTATGTGTGTGTGTCCTAGTTGGACGAAACGTCAGAAATAAAACTTCAACGGATTCTTGGCGTTTAAACTCACCACCCTACCACTCATATATATATCTATATATATATATATATATATATATATATATACATAAATATATATATCCATCTACCTACCTATCTATCTATCTATCTAACTATCTATCTATCTATCTATATATATATATATCTATCTATATGTATATATATATATATATATATATATATATACATATATATATACATATATATCTATCTATCTATCTATCTATCTATCTATCTATCTATCTATCTATCTATCTATCTATCTATCTATCTATCTATCTCTTTCTTTACACCTTCTCCCTCAAACTTTGTTGAGGAAATATTTAACTTTAACCAACATAAAATAAAATTAGGAAATAATTTTTCAAGTTATATAAACTAACTAATATCTTCTTAACCTAACAAACACTCAAATGAAATTCTAAGTAATTAACAAAAGTCAGTAACCTAGAAACTGGCAGATGTGTTTATCCTTTTATAAGTAATGTGATATGATTGTGATGTTGATATCTAGGATAGTGTATGGGAAGGACAAAGAATGATCTTTTGGATGGGTGTGGGATAGTTGTAGGGTGGGTGTAGGGTGGATTGGTATATCTAAACAATATAAAAGGTTTGCTAAATATGAGCAGAATTATATTGTCATTCTTTATTTCAGTCGGTAAGAAAACAATTTTATATAGATAATGTTACAATGGTGAGGAAATAGAAGGAAGGGTATTGAGTGGTGGGATGAGGAAGAAAAAAAGGGTGTAGAAGAGAAGAAGCGAGCTTTCATAGATTGGTTACAAAATAGGACGAGGGAATCATATGAGAAGTACAAAGAAGAGAGAAGAGAAGTAAAGCTTAATATAAAAGAGCCAAAGAGGAGAGCAGGTGTAAAATGGGGTAAGTATGGCAGAAAAATTTGAAAGTAATGAAAAGATGTTTTGGAAAGAAATTAAGAGAGGAAAAGGAGGTAAATCAAGTAGAGAAGAAAAGGTAAAAGGTGCAAATGGAGGGATGATAATGGAAGAGAAGGCAGCAAGAGGAAGATTTGCAGAGTATTTAAGGGAGTTGCTAAATGTGAAGGAGCATAGGGAGGGAAAGGTAGTTGCAGTGGGAAGTGCTATGAAAATGACTGTAACGAGTGAGGAAAATGGAGGAGAAATAAGGAAGGATAAAGTGAAGGCAGTTGTTAAGATGATGAGAGCAGGTAAGGCACCTGTTCTGGATGGATGTCATGCAGAATGTCTAAAAAAACGAGGTACAGTGATGGTGGACTGGCTGGTGAGATTATCTAATGTTTGTTGGAGAGAAGGTAGAGTGCCGGAGAACTGGAGGAGTGCCTGTATAGTTCCACTTTACAAGGGAAAAGGGAACAAGTGTGAATGTGGTAGTTTCAGAAGGATTAGCTTGTTAAGTGTAGTTGGGAAGGCTTATGGAAGGATCTTGATTGAGAGGATTAGGAGAGGAACAGAGGGAGTAATTGGTGAGGAACAGTATGGGATTAGGAGAGGTTGAGGTTGAGTAGATCAGATTTTTGTGGTAAGACATGTATGTAAGAAAGCTATAGAAAAATGTAAGGATGTTTTTTGGGCTTTTATGGATCTTGAAAAGGCTTATGACAAGGTAGACAGGAAAGCACTGTGGGAGGTATAGCAGATATACGGGATAGGAGGAAAGCTTTTAGGAGCTCTCACGAGTTTTTACGAGAGTAGTAGAGTGTGTGTCAGGATTAGAAATGGAGAGAGTGAGTGGTTCGAGGTAAAAGTGGGACTTCGTAAGGAATGTGTTATGTCACCTTGACTGTTCAATTCATACATAGATGGGGTGGTGCGAGAATTGAATGGAAGGGTAGTGCGTCAGGGATTTATTGGAGATGGCTAAAAGAAATTGAGAAAAGTGAGAGGTAAGCCAGCTGTTGTCTGCGAATGACGCTGCGTTTGTAGCAGGATCAGAGGAGGGATTGAGGAAGTTAGTGACAGAGTTTGGGAAAGCGTGTGAAAGAAGAAAGTTGAAGATAAATAATGGGTAAAATAAGGTGATGAGATGCACAAGGGGTGAAAGTGACAGCAGACTGGAAGTGAGTATCAAGGAAGAGAGACTAGAGGAAGTGGATAGTTTTAGATACTTGGGTGCGAATGTGGCAGGAAAAGGAGGAATGGAGGTGGAGGTAGAATGTAGATTGAGAGAAGCGAGTAAATGCCTTGGTGGATTAAAAGCTCAATGAGAAATAGACTTTTGGGAATGGATGCTAAGAGAAGATTGTATGAAGGAGTGATTGTGCTGACAGTACTGTATGGGGCAGAAACATGGAATGTAAGAGAGGAAGAGAGAAGGAGTTTGAATGTATTTGAGATGAGGTGTCTTAGAAGTATGATAGGGGATACTAGGCTGGATATAATGAGAAATAAGGAGGTGAGGAGAAGAACGGGATGGTAAGGAAGTTGGGAGATAGGGTGGATGGGATTGTTTGGACACATGGAAAGAATAAATGAAGAAAGACTAGTAAAAGAGGCGTGGAAGGAAGATGTGGAAGGAGTGAACATGAGGGGGCGACCTAGGATGAGATGGATGGATGGGGAAGAGGGGAATGTCTGTTGAGGAAGGACAGGAGAGGACAGAACACAGGAGTGAATGAAGAATGGTTGTATATGGATGATGTTGTGATGCATGAGGTGGAATGTGTGGGGGATGGGGGATGAGGGAGTATGTGCGAGAAAAATTTGACGCAGTTCGAAGGGATTTCTCCCCGTCTTCTCCTTTTCTGCACGAGGGGACGGAGGGGGGGGGTCACCGATTTAATGAAGCGGTCTTGCTGTGGATGTGCTGTGTCTTGCGACACCTCTTCTAACTCAGGGCAGTGGATAAGATGCAGGGATGACCCGTCATCCAGGAGGTGCTAAGATAAGAGGGAGGGAAGAGGATGGAAGGGAGTGGAGTGTGATTGGGATGGAATGCGCGGGAGTAGTTTTTATGCTTTTGTTTTTGGCTATCTCCTTTATAAGGGGGAAAAAGCCTTTTGTCTAAATATGTATCTAAAATGGTGCATTGATTCAATCGTAGCCTTTTTGTGGCTAAATTCAGTTTTTTTTTCTTCAGTTTTTGGCAAAAAGGATAATCACATTACATAATATACGCTCGAAATATGATGACACCACTTATAAGAAAGGACATACTATACAATGAAATCGAGTGACTTTGAAGCGTAAACAAAGATAATGGGCTGTTGCTTATTAATCGCTTTACAATATCGATATAGAAAATATATCAAAGAAGGGGAGAAAAGGGAGAGAAATCAAAACGTGGAGAACTGCAATATTCAACAGCCAATACTTGGAAATATTGACAATTAAATAATCTACTCTGTAGTTGTAAAGTTAGCAGTGACTATGATGGTAAGAAACATACGCCGGGAGACTCTGATTAGCTACGGCCGAAGCCGTCACCTCTGTCTTATGCGCTTCTTGGACTGTTGAGGCTATTAGCAAATATTGTTGGTAATTGGAGAAAGGTAAGTTATTCGAACTCCCAACTAAGCGAATACGAAACCAGCACGCTTCCAATTACGCCACAACAGGACAGTTCTGAAAGCAACCGTGATAGTATCTATTGAAATAACCATAATCACAACCCTCAACAATCGCAACTCGAAAAATAGCAGAAGCAAGAATAGCAACAAGAATAACAATCACAAAAGACAACGTTGTTGTCAACGAGAACAACAACATCGATAACGACAATAACAGCAACAACAT
Source organism: Oratosquilla oratoria (assembly GCF_046742065.1). NCBI lineage: Eukaryota > Metazoa > Arthropoda > Malacostraca > Stomatopoda > Squillidae > Oratosquilla > Oratosquilla oratoria. The sequence goes on from NC_134802.1 coordinate 38,360,062, forward strand.
CAACGTCAACAGAATGCAACAACAAAGAAAATATAAAAAAATAAAGAAATAATAATAACAAGAGTTAGGGTTACATTTACATTTACATATACAGTATATATATATATATATATATATATATATATATATATATATATATATATATATATATATATATATATATATATATATATATATATATATATATATATCATCACCGTATGGACTAGGAGACATCTGACCTTTTCTATAAATCAGACTGTGGGTTCAGAGGAAAAATGGTGGAATCCACATTAATTGAATATCTGTCCACGATGAATATTTCCAAGGGTCAATGGACCCCAGACATTATTTGAGGACTATTCATCACCAAACATATTGTCAACAAGCTTCCTCCCCCTCCCCCTGACCCGACCTCATGTCATCCTCAGGTCACATAGGGTTGGGGTAGTGACGTTTATCATTTTCCAAGTTCCCTTTCTTTTGCAATAGGTTGCTATTTAAGACAGTATCCTCCTTCCACTTTGTACTACCGAAGAGGATCGCAGTTAGCAATCGAAATATAGTTTCGCTTACACAACTCTTTCTTTCGTCCGACTGTGGTGTTAATTGTGATATATATATATATATATATATATATATATATATATATATATATATATATATATATATATATATATATATATGTATGTATACATATATGTATAAATGTAAATCAATATATGTATATATATATGTGTATATATACATATAAATATGTACATATATATATATATATATATATATATATATAATCAGTCACCCTGAATCCATTGCTGAACAAAAGCCTCCTTCATAGCATTCCATGATTCACACGACCACGCCAACCTCTGCCACGTCAATCTAGCAAACTTCTCAATCTCGTCTCTCCATCTTCTGTCTTTTCTCCCTCTTCCACGCCTCCCATCTCGTGGTTTCCACTCAGTAATACCGTTGCTCCATCACACATCAGTCGTTCGCACCAACTTATCTGCCTAATTCCACTTCCTCTCTTATATTGCCTCCACAATATATGTCACTTTCGTCTGCTCTCACTCAACCTTCTCTCATTTGGTCTCAGCGTTATTCCCGTCATTGCTCTCTCCATTCCTATCTATGTAGTCTTTAGCTTTGTTTCCATCTCCTTCGTCAGTTTTCAAGTCTCACACCCGTTGATTATTGCTGGGAGAATGCATTGATTGTGAACTTTACGTTTCAAACATAAAGGTAGACAGCCTCTCAGGATTTTATTATACTTACCAACACTTTCCAACCAATTGCAATACGACTTTTTATTCAGTTATCATGATATTTGGTTATTTTCACCATCTGCCCTAAATAATTATACTCTTCAACTTCTTCAAGGCTCTCACATTCGATTATATTTTTTTTTACTTTGAAATTTCGTGTTGAAGATTATTTTGGTTTAACGTTTTTTTTTTTAAGCCTACTT
>NC_134802.1:38369011-38374011 GCF_046742065.1 Oratosquilla oratoria
ATTTATATAGCTTGTTAATGAGTGATGGACTTTTGAAATCAAAAGATCGCGCAATCAGTTCTAGAATCTTATTTGCTTTCTCAGAGGCTGAAATACACTGCTTAGATGATTTGAGGTCGTTACTGATAATTACGCCGAGATCTTTTTCACTATCCACTTTTGTTAACGAATTACCAAATAACTTGTAATCGTACTTACTGTTATTTTTACCTATGTGCATTACCTTGCACTTACTTGTGTTAAATTTCATTAGCCACTTTTCAGACCATTTCTGTAATTGATCTAAATCTTCTTGAATATCTAATTGGTTTGAGTGATCATTTGCCACTCCGCACAGTTTTGTATCATCAGCAAATTTGGAAACAGTAGATTTTAGTCCATGGTCTATATCATTTATATATACTATGAATAGAAGTGGTCCAAGAACGGAACCCTGAGGAACTCCACTTGCAACACTTTTCCATCCAGAAGTTTTTCCATTTAAAACAACTCTCTGTTTTCGACCATTCAACCAATTACTAGTCCAACCTAATAGGCTACCACTTATTCCATGCAAAGCTAATTTAGTAAATAGTCTTTCGTGTGGGACGGTATCAAAAGCTTTTGCAAAGTCTAGATATATTAAATCTATATTGTTTCTTTTGTCATAATTGGAGATAACTGTGTTGTAGAATTCGAGTAAGTTAGTCACGCAAGAACGTTTCCGTCTGAAACCATGCTGGCTATCATTTATCAAACGGTTACTTTCTAAATGATGTTCGATAGCATCTCTGATGATAGTTTCCATTATTTTTCCTACGATTGAAGTCAAACTTATAGGCCTATAGTTATTTGGTTTCTTTCTGTCACCTTTTTTGAATATGGGAGTAACATTAGCTAGCTTCCATTCTCTTGGGACATCTCCGGATATGATGGATTTCTTGAAAATAATTTCTAATGGAACAACAATCTCATTTTTTATTTCCTTTAAGATTCTTGGATGCCAACCGTCGGGCCCTGGTGTTTTATTGACTTTGAGTTTGTCTATACACCTTTTAATTTTTTCTTTTGTTATATTTACCGTAGTGAGTAAGTTTACCCCAGACTTTTCACAGGTTTCAGTTTGGAATTCACTTTGAGGTGTTTCGTTTACGAATACCGAGCTAAAATAATTGTTTAAGATATTACACATTCCTTCATTTGAATATTCAAGTTGACCGTCAGCAGATAATAGTGGACCAATGTGATTCCTAACAACCTTTTTATCTCTAATGTAACTATAGAATTCTTTGGGATTCTCTTTGGATTTCTCAGCGATGTTCATTTCGTATTGTCGTTTTCTTTTTCTTATTGTCTTTTTTAAATCTCTCTGTATTGATACATAACTTCCATAGTCATTAGATGCACCCGAGCACTTATATTTCTTATAAGCCTGTCTCTTTTTAGCAATACTTTTTTCAGTTTCTTTGTCGAGCCACTTTGGGCGAGCCTGATTTGGGGGGCGTCTGTCCTTAAAAGGAATGTAAGTTTGAATCATCTTAGTGAGCGTATTTTGAAATATTTCCCACATCTGATCTACAGGTCTTTCTCTTAATTTTGCCTCCCAATCTGTAAGCTGAAGCTCCTGACGTAGTCTTATGAACTGAGCTTTACTGAAATCAGGTATTTTAGAAACACAAGTATCTATTCTGAAATTGTTTAGGAGTTTGAATCTAACTAAGTTGTGATCGCTATTTGCAACAGATTCACCGATTTCTACATCAGTTACCATGCTTTCGCGGCTAGTGATCAAAAGATCGAGTAAGTTTCCATATCTTGTGGGCTATTTTACATGCTGAATTAAGTAATTGTCACCAAGAAAATCAATCAAGCGACTACCTATATGGCCATGTTCAAGGGTCATCCAATCAATGTCAGTAAAATTGAAATCACCCATTATCAATAAATCCCGGTTGCAGAAACTAGACAGTTCTTGAAATAACAGTTGGTCGTCTGCTAATGATAATGTCTTTGGCCTATATATTACACCTATATTCATTTTTTGTCCATTTGTTTGGGTTAACTCAACCCACAAACTATCATATGCATCCTGTTTCACTTTCTCTAAAACACAAGCATGAATATTGTTTTTAACGTACAATAGAACACCCCCACCTTTCTTGTGGTTTCTATCCTGATGAAAGTATTTAAATCCCGCAATATTAAATTCAGCTTCGAACTCTGTACCATTTAACCATGTCTCAGTTATTCCTATCATATCGGGATTTTCGCTTTTGACATACGCCTGTATTTCTTGAAATTTGTTCCTAATACTGCGAGCATTAAAGTACATGATATTTTTTCCTCCACTATAATTACATCCCATCGTGATCTTTTGTCTTCCACTGACATTACATCCTATCTTGATATTTTGGTCTTCATTGACATTCTGTCCGGTATCCCTTCCCAAAATTATATTTTGTCCTTCACTGACATTATATCCTACCGTGATATTTTCTCCTCCATTATCATTACATCCTATCGTGATATTTTGTTCTCCACTATCATTACTTCCCATCGTGATCTTTTGTCCTCCACTCTCATTACATCCCATTGCGACATTTTGTCCTATGACATTACATCCTAATGTGACATTTCGTCCTCTAGCGACATTACATCCTATAATGATATTTTGGCCTTCATTGACATTCTGTCCGGTATCCCTTCCTAAAATTATATTTTGTCCTTCACTGACATTATATACTACCGTGATATTTTCTCCTCTATTATCATTACATATATAATTGTTTGAGACAAATGAGAGCGTGATAGGTGGGGAAGATTAAACGAAGATGGGCTAAGAATACATTTATTGTCCTAACGTTTCGGTCTCTATGATCTTCACCGAAGAAGGTCATAGAAACCGAAACTTTAGGACAATGAATGTATTCTTAGCTCATCTTCGTTTACCCTTCCCCTCATAACAGTTTCTCATATACATATATATATATATATATATATACATACATATATATATATATATATATATATATATACATACATATATATATATGTGTATATATATACATATATATATATATATATATAATATACATATATATATATATTGGGTTGTCGCATAAGTTAGTTTTTCATGTTTGGATCTATTTCAACGTTTTTTTTTTGTGTCCCTTCTGTGAAAACAGTAATATTCTGTTGCACGTTTATTCCTACTTATGTGCTTTTTTCATTTTATATTCACTTTATTTTCACTTTACATTACTTTTTTCATGTGGAATGTCAACTTGAAATTTGTTTTTATTTCCGACTCCTACTTTTCTTTAATAGCCTCACCAACCAGTCCACAATCACTGTACCTCCTTTTTTTTTATGCCATGCAGAATGTCTTAAAAAAGGAGGTACAGTGATGGTGGACTGGTTGGTGAGGTTATTTAATGTTTGCTGGAGAGAAGGTAGAGTGCCGGAGGACTAGAGGAGTGCTTGTATAGTTCCACTTTACAAGGGAAAGGGGGACAAGTGTGAATGTAGTAGTTTCAGGGGGATTAGCTTGTTAAGTGTAGTTGGGAAGGCTTATGGGAGGATCTTGATTGAGAGGATTAGGAGAGGAACAGAGGGAGTAATTGGTGAGGAACAGTGTGGATTTAGGACAGGTAGAGGTTGTGTAGATCAGATTTTTGTGGTAAGACAGATATGTGAGAAAGCTATAGGAAAGGGGAAGGATGTTTTTTGGGCCTTTATGGATCTGGAAAAGGCTTACGACAGGGTAGACAGAAAGGCACTGTGGGAGGTTATGCGGATATACGGGATAGGAGGAAAGCTTCTCGGAGCTGTTAAGAGTTTTTATGAGAGTAGTAGAGCTTGTGTCAGGATTAGAAATGGAGAGAGTGGGTGGTTTGAGGTAAAGTTGGGACTTCGTCAAGGATGCGTTATGTCGCCCTGGCTGTTCAACGTATACATGGATGGGCTAGTGCGAGAGGTAAATGCAAGGGTAGTGGGTCAGGGATTGGAGATGGTTAAAGAAAATGGAGAAAAGTGGGAGGTGAGCCAGCTGTTGTTTGCGGACGACACTGCGCTTGTGGCAGGATCGGAGGAGGGATTGAGGAAATTGGTGACTGAGTTTGGGAGAGTGTGTGATAGAAGAAAGCTGAAGATAAATGTGGGTAAAAGTAAGGTGATGAGATGTACAAGGGGTGAAAGTGGCAGTAATCTGGAAGTGAGCATTAAGGGAGAGCAACTGGAGGAAGTGGATAGTTTTAGATACTTGGGTGCAAATATGGCAGGAAAAGGTGGAGGTAGAATGTAGATTGAGAGAAGCGAGTAAATGCCTTGGTGGATTAAAGAGTGTAATGAGGAATAGACATTTGGGAATGGATGCTAAGAGGAGACTGTATGAAGGAGTGATTGTGCTGACAGTACTGTATGGAGCAGAAACATGGAACATAAGAGAGGAAGAGAGAAGGAGCTTAAATGTGTTTGAGATGAAGTGTCTGAGAAGTATGATGGGGGCTACTAGGCTGGATAGAGTGAGAAATGAGGAGGTGAGGAGGAGAACAGGGGTGGGAAGGGAGTTGGGAGATAAGGTTGATGAAAGAGTATTAGGATGGTTCGGACACATGGAAAGAATGAGTGAAGAAAAACTAGTAAAGGAGGTATGGAAGGCAGGTGTGGAGGGAGTGAACATGAGGGGAGATCCTAGGATGAGATGGATGGATGGGGGTGAAGGGGGCTTTGGGGAAGAGGGGAATGTCTGTTGAGGAAGGACGGTTGAGGACAGAAGACAGGGGTGAATGGAGAATGGTTGTATATGGAAGATGTTGTGATGCATGAGGTGGAATGGATGGGGGGTGAGGTAGTGTGTGTGAGCAAAATTTTTGACGCAGCCCGAAGGGATTTCTCCCCGTTCTCTCCTTTATATGGGGGGACGGAAAGGGGGGGTCCCCGATTTAATGAAGCAGCCTTGCTTTGGATGTGCTGTGTATTGCGACACTGCTTCTGACCCAGGGTAGTGGACAGGGTGCAGG
>NC_134802.1:38383756-38388756 GCF_046742065.1 Oratosquilla oratoria
GTTCCGGGTAAGGTCGCCTTGTTTTGATCTGTACTGCTAGGATAGAGTCCTCAATATACATGAATGCCCTGTGTTGTAGGCCCGGTCTCACAGCAATGGTTAATCCATCATTTATCCCATCACTCATGTATGGAAATTGAGGTTTACTAATTTCATGGAAAGTTTGAGTACTTACCGGTCACAATTTTCTGCCGAATTGGGTTCTCAAATATTGGTAAGTTTGAATTCAGTAGAACTTGAAGGTCTTCTGAACCGAAGCCGTGGTCTATTGGTTAGAGGTTTCCAAAGAAAGAGGTCCTTCTTCGTCCTGAGCTTAGGATAATCTGACTGTTCCGATGTTAGTCCAAGGGACTCATAAGAGTTCGAAAAGAGCTCAGAAGGCCACGGGTTAATTTTTACCTTAAGTAATTTCTCAAAGTAATTCCCGATTTATCAAACTAAATTTGTTACATAGATTCAATCGTATCTTGAGTAAAATGTTTCTCAACTGTGTTATTTCTGAAGAAGCTCTGCTGGGCGAAACGTCAAATATATTGGATCCCATACTCTGCGCTTGGCCTCTCTCTCAATTGTATCTTATTTAAAGTTACGATAGGCGTGGTTCGAAGTTTCAGGAAAGGCTCCTAAATCGAAGAAAATAACATTGAGGGAAAGTTTGCCGAACTAAGGTAAACACTACGATTCCCAAAAGCAATTACCACACAGGTTTTGTTGGAATATTTAGTACTCGTACATCTTTATCTCGCTGTTATTCCTAACCACGGTGCTGTTGAGGAGAATTGTCAGGATTTATTTAGTAGAATATGTGAGTTCTCTGCGTCTGTTTAAGTACCAGTGTAGCATATTGTGTTCTATTATTTTCAATTTATGAGCGTCAATTTCTAAGGCTGCATAATTGATCTCTTTGTGTGTTCGTCCCACTTTCTAGGGCTTGATATTTTTCTTGTGAAATTATTTGTATATCCTTACGGTGGAGTGATGAATTTCTGAGCTATCATATTCCAAATATAGTCCTTTGTTAATTTAGGATAGCTATTAATCTATTTTATCTTCACTCTCTCGATATGTTCTTTTATATATTAGGACGTAACCCCTACTAAGTCCTTGTTTGCTGTAGTGTTGAGTTTGTGTTTTGTGTTGATGACTTTTTGACTCTTTGGATCACGTGTTGGATTCGTGATCGACAGCTATTTCCCTCCTGGAAGAGAGTTCAGAGCTCGTATGACCGATCTATGGGCAATGCTATGACCTTACACGCACACACACACACACACACAACTCCCCGCCCAAGAGAGTTTGAGTAACGACTCGAAGCGCAGAGATACTGAAATAATTTCAGCCCTGGGCAGGATTTGAATCAGGTACCGCCATACTGACAGTCTAGGACTCTACCAACCGCGCTGTACGGTGTGGTGGTGGGTGTCTCAGACATCGGCAGTGAGTCATTCATAGACCCCCGGTTCCAGGCCTCGAGCTGGGGTGCCTACCCCAGTTCCCGTGGTGTTGTTATCCCAACCACCCCGCTCCTCCTCGTTGATTGTGATTTTCCACAAGCAGCTTCTTCTGCTTAAGGGGCTCCAATCCTCCTCGTCATTGCTTTTAGTATCCTCTCTGAAGGCATTTGTCCCTTTTATACTCCTTATTTTTTTTCTTCTAATATTTGATTTAGTTAGCTTTCGAAACTCCCCGGTTTCACTGTATACATTCAGTGTGCGTGAAGGTAAATCGTGAGCATAATGTTTGCTTTATCCTCAGAGACCGGATTTTTCGGGCTTTGGACGGTTTTCGCAAATTCCGCCGCGGGCTGGGTGTTCAGTTGGATGGTCTTCACCATTTCTGTGAGGATTCTATTGTTTTCTGACTGTATCTTTTAATGCAATTTGTATTTCTTCTTCTTCATCCCTCTCTTGTTCTCCACTTTGCTTGCCATGTTTCAGTGCCATCCTGTCTGTTTTCATCTCCTGTTTTTATTTTGTGATTCACCTTTGGTCTTTGGATCACGGGTTGGACTGGTGATCGACAGCTATTTCCCTCCCGGAAGAGAGCTTAAAGCTCGTATGACCGATCTATGGGTAATGCTATGACCTTACACGCACACACACACACCCAACTTCCCGCCCACGAGAGTTGGAGTAACGACTTGAAGCGCAGCAATACTAAAACTATTTCAGCCCTGGGCAGGATTCGAGCCCAGACCGCCGCAGTGACAGTCCCCCCACCCCCCCCCCCCGGGGACTCTTAACCCATCCGCGCCACCCGAGTCGTTGTACTTGTGTATGTGATGCTCGGCGCTCGGCGCCGCTCTCGCGCGCCCTCCGCCGCCGCTACTTCTTTTTATTTGTTGTTCGATGTTGTTTGTGTTTTTTGAGCGAATTCTATTGCTCCCCTCCCGACTACGTGGCCCGCGGAAAGTGCCATATGTTGCTCTTCTTAGCCGCAGAGCTTCTGCATTCACAGAAAGTGTGTTCCTCCGATGCACGCTCGGAAGAGTGAAGCTTATTTCTTGCAGTGGTTTGTTTGGTGTTTTTTATATTGTTAACACCTCATACACTCCTTTTTTATTCGGTGTGCCGGTATCGACGTGCCAAATAAAAGGAGTCCTCCCTGTTTCAACTTTTCTACAGTGTGTTCGTCTTATTATCTAATTTTGATAAGTTATGATCGGGCGTTACATAGACATTTGCGACCTTGCAAATATTGGCTTTCTATTTTGTTTTTGATATCCTCTTGGTCGCTCGCTGCCACGTCCCGGTCCAACTTCTTGAAAAAACTGGGTGAGTTTGGCGATGTATTTACTTGGTACTACTATCTTTTGTCCATTTCTGATTTTTTTTTTTTTTTTTTTTTTTTTTTTTTGTGATGATACCGAGAGTAGCACCATTGCATCTCAACTCCTTTCACTAAAACTTATGTGACCATCATTCAGGTCTACCAATCTTGTCCATCTAATCTGCGTTTCCGCAAGTACCTCTTTCCTCTTGTGCAAGGATCCCTGCTTAGGGTTGCCGAGGTTTTGAATATGTACACACATATTCTTCATGGGATGTGCTGGAAAATATTCTTTATTTTATTTAGAAGAGAAAAGGAAAAATGTTACAATAAAAGTGTATACACAAAAATTGAATAGATATAGTCCTCTGGTTTTGAGGGGAGACTACAGTAAGAACAAGTCGGGGACGTGGCACACAAGGGACACTTTTAGAAGTATTTACCGTGTTGACCACAGAACTAGCACCACACACACAAACACACCTAGTAACGAGGTAGAGGGAATGATATATATATATATATATATATATATATATATATATATATATATATATATATATATATATACATGCTAATAAGAACACGGACAAATGTGTTCACTTACACAAAGTGGACCACTTGGAAATAGAAACAACGAAGCAGAGCACTTTCGTATATTACATCCAGTGCAAAAAGTACTTTTTGCACTGGGTGTAACATACGAAAGCGCTCTGCTTCGTTAGTTTCTTTTTCCAGGTGGTCTACATTGCACATATATATATATATATATATATATATATATATATATATATATATATGTGTGTGTGTGTGTGTGTGTGTGTGTGTGTGTGAGTGTGTGTGTGTGTGTGTATGTACATATATATATATGTATATATATACATACATACATCTATGTATGTATATATATATATACATACATACATCTATATATATCAACGTACATATATATATATATATAAATATACATATACATACATATATATGTATATATATATGCATACATACATACACATACCAAAGGCTTTTCCCCCCTTACATGGGAGGTAGCCAAAAAAGAAAAAGGCATAGAAACCACTCCCACCCATTCCATCCTCTACTCACTCCACTCCCCTCCACCCTCTTCCCTCCCTCTTATCATGGCACCTCCTGGATGACGGGTCATCCCTGTATCCTGCAAACTGCCCTGGGTTAGAGGCAGTATCGCAAGACACAGCACATCCACAGCAAGGCCGCTACATTAATTCGACGACCCCCCCTCTCTGTCCCCTCATGCAGAAAAGGAGAAGACGGGGAGAAATCCCTTCGGGCTGCGTCAATTTATTTCTAATACATACTCCCTCATCCCCCATCCCCCACCCCCTCATTCATCACAGCATTATCCATACACAACCCTTCTCCATTCACCTCTATCTTCTGTCCTCCCCCGTCCTTCCTCAACAGACATTCCTCTCTTTCGTAATGCCCCTTTCACACCATCCATCCATCTCTTCCTAGGACGCCCCTTCATGTTCGCTCCTTCCACCTGTGCCTTCCAAGACACTTTTACTTATGTTTCTTCACTCATTCTTTCCATGTGTCCAAACCATCCCAATACTATTTCATCAACCCTATCTCCCAACTCCCTTTCCACTCCTATTCTCCTCCTCACTTCATTTCTCGCTCCTACTAGCCTATTAAACCCTATCATACTTCTCTGGCATTTCATTTCAAACATATTCAAACTCTTTCTCTCTTCCTCTCTTGTGTTCCATGTTTCAGCCACGTACAGTACTGTCGGCACAATCACTCCTTCATAAAACCTCCTCTTTGCATCCATTCCCAAAGGTCTATTTCTCATTACACTTTTTAATCCACCAAGGCATTTACTCGCTTCTCTCAATCTACATTCTACCTCCACTTCCACTACTCCCTTTCCAACCACATTCGCATCCAAGTATATAAAACTATCCACTTCTTCCAGTCTCTCTTCCTTAATACTCACTTCCAGTTTGCAGCCACTCTCTCCCTTTGTACATCTCATCGCTTTACTTTTACCCACATCTATCTTCAATTCCTTTTTCCATACACCTTCCCAAACTCTGTCACTAACTTCCTCACTCCCTCCTCTGATCCTGCTACAAGCGCAGTGTCGTCAGCAAACAAGAACTGGCTTATTTCCCACTTATCCCCATTTTCTTTAATCATCTCCAACCCCTGACCCACTACCATTGCATTCACCTCTCACACCACCC
>NC_134802.1:38406256-38408756 GCF_046742065.1 Oratosquilla oratoria
TATATATATATATATATATATATATATATATCCGAGAGTAGACACCTTGGCGTGGTGGATAGGCTTGAGAATCTTAATGACTACAAAAGCTATGTCGATAGAGAGACAATCTCTGCAGGGTCACTCGTATCGAACAGGTTTTGTATGAAAGATCAGACAAAGAGCAGCTCACACGCACAGTCGCAGGACCCACTGCAAACTGGCACGTCCCTGATGGCGAACAGGGAAACTCCTCATAGATATATGGGGTACCGTCATAATGACGGCGTTGACTATTGGGCACCCTATGGATATAGGGTTTCACCGAAAATAACGAAAAAGGTGACACCAGAGAAATATCTCACCAGAAACCAGTTGGCACGGAGGTGAGATTACTGCCAACCCCCTTCATAGCTAATATGAACAGCACAAGCAAAACAAAACTGGGAGTTCTTTTTGGATCATCGTCTCCTAAAGGTCCAACCGCATTGTCTCGTGTGCTTACGGGCAGTGTGCCACCGAATGTGAGTAAGCACTGTCCAAGCAGATCGAAGTCTTGGATATCAAAGAACATGAAGACGTAAAAAGTCTCTTAGAAGATCACAGGCTGGAGAGTTTAATGGAAGAACTAGACAACATCAAATAGGACATCGTAGGAGTGAGCGAAGTTCGAAGAGCGGAAGAAAAGCTGATACAATTACAAGACGGTCACCACCTGTTCTATTATAGAGATAAGGACAAAGAAAGATCTAGTGGAGTAGGATTCTTGATAAACCTAGAGGTTGCTGGTAACGTAGTCAAGTTCAGTAGTTTGTCAGACAGGGTAGCTTGGATTGTGATTAGGCTGTGTAAAAGGTACAATCTAAAAATAGTTCAGGTTTATGTACCAACTTTACAGAGTTCAGACGATGAAATTGTGTCGTTCTATGACGATCTAAGTCAGGTAATGAATCAAGAAAAAAGTAAGTACACGTTGGTAATAGACGACTTTAATGCTAAAGTGGGGAAGAAGATGGGCGATGAGACGTGTATTGGTAAGTTTGGAGTAGGTGAAAGAAATGACAGAGGCGAGGTGTTAGTCAATTTTGCAGAGAACTACAGCATGAGGATAATGAACACTTTCTTCCAAAAGCGTGTGGGTCGTAAGTGGATCTGGAAAAGTCCAAATGGAACAACAAAGAACGAAATAGACTTCATATTAGGATATGAGAGCAAAAGCGTTAGCAATATTACGGTGATAAATAAAGTCAACATAGGTAGTGACCATAGAATGGTAGAATGATAGATTGCACAGTTAAATTCAATTTCAGAGCCGAGAGAAATAAACTAATTTTAAGAAAGAGAATAAGCCTTGAGGAAGTTTCAGTCAGAAATTAGAAATAGATTCGAAGCTCTAAGAACTAATGAGGACACCGTGGAAGATATTAATTTGAATTTAGTGAATATCATTAGAGAATCGGCAGAGAAAGTAGGAAGTACAAAAACATTAGAGAAAACAAATACTCCCAAGCTACAAATGACCTAATCAAAAGAAGAAGGGCCATGTAGATTAAAAGCAGGTGAGACGAAATAGAAAGAGTAGAAAGAAACAAGCTTATCAACAAAAGGCAGAGATTAGAGAAAAGAAAGAGAAACATGGATGAAATAGAGGACACTATTCGGAAATGTACAGGTATTAAAGTGACCGAGCGCACACATGCTTTAGGAAGACAGCAAATGATATGTTTGAAAGATAGAAATGGAGAAATAATTAAATGTAGAGAAAAAAAATGTTAAAAAGAGTAGAAGAATTTTACCAAGAGCTTTACTCGTCGAAGACCGTAGTTGAGTCAGTAAATTCATGTGTAGACGTTAGTAGTGTACCAGAGATTATAAAGGAATAAATAAATTTTGTTAAAAAAAACTATGAAACGAGGAAAAGCACCTGGGGAAGATGGTATATCGATAGATCTGTTGAAAGACGCAGGTAAATTAGTTCATATAAAATTAGCTGAGTTGTACACCCAGTGCTTACGTCAAGAAAGCGTTCCTGGTGCGTGATGCAATGCTATAGTGATTTTGCTACATAAAACCAGAAGAACCTTAGTAACTATCGATCGATTAGCTTGCTATCAAATGTATATAAAGTATTCTCCAGGATCCTTACAAACAGACTAAGTCAAGTTTTAGATGGAAACCAACCGCGAGGACAGGCAGGCTTTAGGCGCAAATATTCGACCCTGGACCATTTGCAGGCGATAAACCAACTAATCGAGAAAATGACAGAATACAATATACCTCTGTGTTTAGCTATTGTAGATTACGAGGAGGCCTTTCACTTAGTAGAACAAATAGCAATACTAATCTCGCTACGCAAGCAGGGTACAAACGAACAGATCGTAGGAGTTTTAGGAAAGATTTATGCGAAAGGTACCGCTATAATTCGACTACATAATGATACAGAAAAGATCAAAATCGAGAAAGGAGTACGACAAGGTGATACAATTTCACCCAAACTATTTACAGCTTGCTTGGAAGATAT
>NC_134802.1:38413756-38418756 GCF_046742065.1 Oratosquilla oratoria
TTTAAACGTATATTTACATATATACATATATACATATATATACATATATATATTATATATATATACATATATACATATATGCATATATACACATATATACATATATACATATATAAAAATATACATATATACAGACATACATACATATATTCACATATACATATATACATATACACATATACACATATACACATATACACATATATACATATATACATATATACATATATACATATATACATATATACATATATACATATATACATATTTTGCAGAAATTCACAAGGCACACGTGAAAATAATATGCAGAAAAAACCACTGGGAAATAAGAAGCTTAGTCCGAACGTTTTCGTCTATTTTCGTTCGGACTAAGCTTCTTATTTCCCAGTGGTTTTTTCTGCATATATACATATACACATATACACATATATACATATATACATATATACATACACACATATATACATATATACATTTAATATAAGGAATCCAAGTGTTCCAAGTTATACTATGAGGACTTATCATACCTCTAAGACATATGATATTTTCTTATTTAATCTCTCTGCAACTCCATTGCTCTGAGGATGATTCACTAAAATGTTGACTTTTTGAATCTTAAATAATCTATATAATTCTTCCAAGATTTTGTTATTAAATTCAATTCCATTATCTGAAACTAAGATCTTAGGTGTAATGAAATTACAGATTATCTGATCATAGATTAATGAAGCAATTATTTCAGCTTTCTTATTTGGAATGGGTTGTAAAATAAAAAATCTGAAAGATAATCAATGGCAACAAATACAGACCTATATCCATTTTCAGACATAGGTAACTCCAATGTATCTTTGAGAACTCTTTTCCAATGTTTCTGCGGAATGGGGTATGATAACATAGGAGCAGGTTTTTGTGTATTTCCTTTCACCTTAGCACATTTCAAACAATTTTCTATATAACTCTATATACCTTTCTTCATACCTGGCCAAAAGTATTAAAGTTGTGCTTGTCTATAAGTTTTATCTTTTTCTGGATATGAACTACAATCGCTATCATGAAGTAACTTCAATACCTCTTTTACAAGAGCTTGTTGTATTACCAACTGATTTGCTGGGCCTCTAGAAATATTTTCCCCATTTACAGCTCCTTTTCTATGCAAAAGTCCATTAGTCAAATGAAAATCTTCTATCTTATACCCTTTTGGTAGTTTTGGAGGATTTCCTCTTCGGTTCATCAAATACTGGGCTACTGATACCCATGTTTTATCATCTCTCTGTTCCAATATTATCATTTCCTCATCTATGGTTACTAGCTCATCTATGCTACAGACAAAGTTTATCAACTCTGTCGTTGGTTGGCTAATATTTCTAGATGGTGCATCTGCTGCAACATTATTTCTATCCAAAATATATTCAAACATAACCTCATAACATTGAAATATAGCAAACCACCTGCCTAGTTTGCCCCAAGGTTCTTATGCTTAAATAAGTTCCTAAATAGCTGTATGATCAGTCCACACTCTGATTGGACATCCACGTATCATATATCTAAAACTTTCTAATGAATATATCACTGCTAAGGGTTCTCTTTCTGTTATAGAGTAGTTTCTCTCTGCACTATCACAAAGTCCAGATGTATAAGCTATCTGCTTCAAAATTCCATTTCTCTTTGGCATAAGTATGCCTCCTAACCCTATGTCAGACATATCAGTACAAAGAATGAACTGACATTCTTCTACACAATTTAAACAAATCCTTCTACACAATTTAAACAAATCACACCAGAAAATACAATTAACAGTCAAACAAGAAAACCAGGAATCTCACCCGTACCTTGACACCTTAATCACCATAAACAATAATACAGCAAAATTCAAAGTTTACAGAAAACCCACAAACAAAAAACGACTACATACACTACTTTAGTGCCCACAGCGACAGAACTTAAAGTGGTATACTAATAGGTTTCTTCCTGAGAGCACTAAGAATACCTGCAAGACGAAATAGCCACATCACCACTCCATTCAAAACACTTCACTTCCCAACAGGAATCATCGCCCGAGCCCTACACAAAGCTAGGGAAATCAAACGAAGAAGCATCTCAGAACCACAAAAAAAAAAAAATGAAAATATCCTCCTCATAGCACCATCATCGGACCTAACTCACCTAACCAAGAAATCAAAACCCATAGCCATCACTGTAATATCAGACAATAGACGACAAATACGCGACTTCACAAATAACAGACAAAATCCCACTCAACCCGACAGTATCCTATACAAAATCCTCTGCTCGGGATGTAACCTTGCCTACTATGGTGAAACGTATAGGGGATTAAAGAAACGCCTACGTGAACACAAAGCTGATGTCCGTCACCACCGCAAAACAAACACCTGGGTAAACCACATCGAAGAAAAACAACATTTACCTCAATGGAACCAAGCAAACATTATACATGAAAACCTTAAAAAAAAAACAAAAAAAAACATTAGAAACAATATACATAAACACCAACGATTGCATCAACAACAGAACAGGAGATATCAAGATTGCAAAACATGCCGCCAAATACGCCATGAGACAATTGCTCACACAAAAACAAACAACTACCTCCGCCCGCCACACAACTGACCCCACATGACCACCAACCCAAGCAGCATACGGAATCTCACCCTGCGTTCCTCATGAACCACAGCAACTACCCTATAAATACCAATAATTTAATTTTCTGTAAATATGACCTCTGAAGAAACCGCAAAGGCGAAACCGGTCAGGAATAAAGTCTCTTGTTCCCAATTGTTTCTTTCCATTCTTACCATTCATATATATATATATATATATATATATATATATATATATATATATATATATATATGTAAATATATATATATATATATATATATATGTATAAATATATATACATATATATATATATATATATATATATATATATACATATATATGTGTATGCAATAAAACACTAAGAATGCACTTTCGTATAATTTCATCCTCAGTGCTTATACAAAGGAGTTATAAAAGGAAGAAAGAACATACAGAATACATGACTGAATGAGACATGGTGAAGAAGGAAATCGGAGAGCTAGTGGAAGAATTACACTTGGCTTTACTGTTGTCCTGGTAACCAACAAGCATAGGACAATTACTCACAACTAGTATATTACAATTTAAAAATGTTTTAAATTTCTTAGCAAACATAAGAGTCTAATTTTTACAGTCCTTGATAGAGGTCAATATTTATTAGATATGTTCTTCTTATGTATTTTTGAGATGTGAGATTTTATTGCACCCTTTTCCATATGAAATGTGAGCCTTTGAGACAAAGTTTGAGTTGTGTGGCTAATATTCTCGTCATTGCAAAGCACAACGTCTTTGTTGAAAGGGCATGAGTATTTGTATAGAACATAATTTTGTTTTGATTTATTTTTTTCTCCTGCCAAGTTGTTTTTCATTATTAATGAAGAAGTTGCGATAATATGTTACCAATTTTAGGGAGTCCTTTTGCTTCTTGGGTTTACAGTTTTTATATACGATATTTTTCAAGACTTTTTCATCTTTTTTGTATGCGGATGACATTGTACTTTGATAGTAATTATTATTATTATTATTGAAATTTACTATATTACCTAGGTCTGTGTTAATTTCTCCATTTAATCTTTAGTTTCTCTATCAATGTAATTGATTGGGAATGTAGTAATGATAGAAATATATATTTTTCAAATTCTTATTAAAAACGTAATACCATATATCCAGTATCTTAATTTTATTGTTCGTTTGGCAATATCTATTTCATTGACTATTTCTGTTTTAGATTCACTTCTCTAATTCTTCATTTTTCTTCTTTTTTCCTTTTATTTTCGACTATTTTCTTTTTTCTTTATCTTTTTTCTAAATTATTTTAATTAGTTGTCTTCTTTTTTCTTTTTATTAATCTTTTTTCTGTTCTTTTGTTCATTCTATTTTATTTTATTTTATTTCTATTTCATTTTATTTTATTTTATTTTATTTTATTTTATTTTATATTTTTTTCTTTATTTTATTTCATTTTATTTTATTTTATTTTTTATTTTATTTAATTTATTTTATTTTATTTTATTTCATTTTTTTTCTTCTTTCTATTCTTTTTTTTTTTTTTTTTTTTTTTTTTTGTATATCAAAACTTAACACATTCCACCCTGCTGTTTTAGCGCTTTACTAAAAAAGTTTCTATATATATATATATTTTTTGTCAGCCACTGTTTTGTGGTTTTGATATCATTTCAGACTGTGCTTGTCACTGTAAAAAATTCAAATGAAGGAGCCATCCTTATTATTGTAAGTTTGCATGATATAATTGAAAATAAAATAAAAAGACAAGAGAAAATTTAAAAAAGAAAAAATGAGAACAAAAGTAACGAGAAATAAACTAGAAAAAAAGGAAAGAAAAATTAAAAAAGAAGAACAAAAACACAAATACGAGCAAGAAAAAGAAAAAAGAACAGATCTAATAGAAAAAGAAAAAGAATTAATTAGATGAAGAAAGAAAACAAGAAAACGCAAAGAAGAATAGAGAGAAAAAGGGAGAGAAGAAGAGGAAATAAAGGGTAAGGAGAGGCAAATGAGTAATTACGTTTCTTCATCTTGTCGACAAGTAAAAAGTTTTTGTCGTCACTAACGCGATAGCATTTCTAAAAACAATTTTCCTTTTTTGAGTTAAGGAGAATTAAAGAATTTGAACTTACGTAGATTCTAGCCTACTATTCCGGGTTAGATTTATTTTCATATTTAATTTTCTATTATATGATCTATCAATCTATATTTCTATATACTAATGGCTTCTTTCCCCGTATACAGAAGGTAGCCAAGTCAAGAGCAAGTTCCCATTGATACACCTCTCACTTCTATCAGCTGTCTTTGTCTATCCTCTTGCCTTAACTGCTCGCGGAAGAAGGGTCATCCTTGTCTCCCATCCACAGACCGGGCCGGAAGCAATGCAGCAAGACACA
>NC_134802.1:38423756-38428756 GCF_046742065.1 Oratosquilla oratoria
CTCTTCGTGACTGAAGGTCCGTCCGGGTCAGAAGCAATGCAGTAAGACACAGCACATTACTGTCCTTTTCCGTCTTACGGCTTTCAAAATCTTCTTAACTCTCCATCGTCTCTTGCCAAATATTTTGTTTTCATTTATTACCATCTTTTATTCCTTTTCTCCTTCCATCTTCGTCTCTCTTCGTTCTTTTCTCTTCCCTTTCCTCCCCATTTCCCTCTCTTCCTACATGATACGTTGATATATCTTATGTTTTCTTCGGTCTTCGTTATTTCCTAAATCTACAGGCAGGTTAGAAAAGAAATGGTGATTATGGAATGCTACTGCTGCTGCCACTGGTGCTGATACTGATGATGATGACATATTTATTTCCATTGACTAGATACCTGAAGCCCCAAAGTAATCACAGAACAAACACAGAACTGTTGTCTTTGTTATGTTGTCTTTGTTACATTAGCTTGAGTCTGTTTACATGACACCAGCTGGTGGACAGAAGAGGATGAGGAGGAGGAGGAGGAGGAGGTGTACGAGAAAAGAGGAAGAGGAAGGAGAAGAGGAGGAATAGAAAGAGGAGAAGTATGAAAAGGAGGAGGAGGGGAGGAAGAGAGAGAGCCGGGAAGGAGGAGGAAGAGGAGGAGGAGGGCATGAGGAGAAAAGTAAGAGGAAGAGGAAAGAGAAGAGGAGGAATAGAAAGAGGAAAAGCATGAAAAAGAGGAGGAGGGGAGGAAGAAAGAGAGCCGGGAAGGAGGAGGAAGAGGAGGAGGAGGGTATGAGGTGAAGGAGGAGGAAGAGTAGGATAAAAGTAAGAGGAAGAGGAAAGAGAATAGGAGGAATAGAAAGAGGAGAAGTATGAAAAGGAGGAGGAGGGGAGGAAGAGGGAGAGCCGGGAAGGAGGAGGAAGAGGAGGAGGAGGATAGGAGGAGGAGGAGGAGGAGGAGGAAGAGGAGGAGGAGGAGGAGGAGGAGGAGGAGAAGGACAAGAGGAGAATAGGGATGAGGAGGGACATATTTGTAGGTCATCTATTCTTAGTTGAAAATAAATAAATAAATAAAATGTGGAAGACTGTGGAAGATGATAAGAAAAGATTTTATTTCAGGCCTGGAACCCAGACGATGGTTCCTCGGGTCTGCATATCCCAATGGAGCTAAAGGTTCTTGATGGTATTTGAAGGCGTGTTGAAAACATCGTAGCGTCTTCGCCTGTCTTAAAGAGAGATATATCATCTTCTCTCTCCTCTTTCGTTCTAAAACCTATTTATTTTCATTCATCACCCTAATACGCGACCCGTGTTACCCTATTTATTTCCTGTTTCTTCTTCCACCCTATACCGATTTTTCAGACTTTCTTTGCTCTATATTTTCTTCCTTTTTCTTAGCCTCTTTTGTTTCTACCTGTTTTATATTCTTTAAATCCTGCTCTTCTTTCCTCTTTACTATTGTCTCTAAATATCTCCTCTCTTCTCTTCTCCTTTCCTTTCCTCTCCTCCCCTCCCTTCTCTTCTCCTTTCCTTTCCTCTCCTCCCCTCCCTTCTCTTCTCCTTTCCTTTCCTCTCCTCCCCTCCCTTCCCCTCTCTTATCTTGTCCTCTCTTGTCTTCTCCTTTCCTCTTTTCTATTGTCTCCAAATATCTCCTCTCTTCTCTTCTTTCCTTTCCTCTCCTCTCCTTCCCTCTCCTCTCTTATCTTGTTCTCTCTTCTCTTCTCCTTTCCTCTTTTCTATTGTCTCCAAATATCTCCTCTCTTCTCTTCTTTCCTTTCCTTTCCTTTCCTCTCCTCTCCTCTCCTCTCTTATCTTGTTCTCTCTTTTCTTCTCCTTTCCTCTTCTCTATTGTCTCCAAATATCTCCTTTCTTCTCTTCTCCTTTCCTTTCCTCTCCTCTCCTCCCCTCTCCTCTCTTATATTGTCCTCTTTTTTCTTCTCATTTCCTCTTCTCTATTGCCTCCAAATATCTCCTTTCTTCTCTTCTCCTTTCCTTTCCTCTCCTCTCTTCCCCTCTCATCTCTTATCTTGTTCTCTCTTTTCTTCTCCTTTCCTCTTTATTATTGTCTCCAAATGTCTCCTCTCTTCTCTTCTCTTCTCCTCTCCTTTCCTGTCCTCTCCTCCCTTCTCCTCTCTTATCTTGTTCTCTCTTTTCTTCTCCTTTCCTCTTCTCTATTGTCTCCAAATATCTCCTCTCTTCTCTTCTCCTTTCCTTTCCTCTTCTCTCCTTCCTTCCCCTCTCTTATCTTGTCCTCTCTTTTCTTCTCCTTTCCTCTTCTCTATTGTCTCCAAATATCTCCTCTCTTCTCTTCTTTCCTTTCCTTTCCTCTCCTCCCCTCTCCTCTCTTATCTTGTCCTCTCTTTTCTTCTCCTTTCCTCTTCTCTATTGTCTCCAATTATTTCCTTTCTTCTCTTCTCCTTTCCTTTCCTCTCCTCTCCTTTCCTCTCCTTTCCTTCCCTCTCCTCTCTTATCTTGTCCTCTCTTTTCTTCTCCTTTCCTCTTCTCTCCTCTCCTCTTTCTTTCTCATCTCCTTCCCTTTTCCCTTTTACTCCCTTCCCTCTTCCTATTTCCTCTCTTCTTTTCTTACCTCTCCTTTTTTTCCTTCTCTTCTTCTCTCTTCTATTCCCTTATCTCTTCCTTTCTTCTCTTCTCTCCTCTCCTCTTACATCCCCATCTCCTGTCTTTTGATCTTTTGATTCTCCTTAGCAGCCTTTCAAACAGCATCAACTATCATTCATCCACTCATCCACTCATCCACTCCTGAAACCACTTCCCCGATCGATCTCTCCACCAAGAATCGTGAGGTTATTGTCCACCTATCCACCTCAAAAACCTGATTCTAGCTAACACTACAAGAATCTATTTACCATTAGAGGAACCAAGATTCTATTTACAATTACAGGATCCCCGTGCACTAATGTAATCAAAAGCGTGCTGGTTTCGCATTCATTTAGTCGTAGGTTCGAATCCCGAATTATTCTCTCCAATTCCAAGCAAAGACTGTTTGCCCTTCACCACCACATAGAAGCTATCTCTATGCTTCTTCTAATCATAAACATTATTAGAATATTTTTGGTTACTTTTAGAAAGCATTCTTCAAAATTTTCTTAAAGTATTCTTTAAGAATTTTTGTTTTATTGATGAGGCTACATTGGGCTACCAAGTCTAGAAAGTAAATTTTATTCTTTCCTGAACCAATTACCCGTCTCACACCAAAATACTTATCTTCAAGTTCTTTATTTATCTTCTTCACTACTCCACCGTTAATTTCAATTCTCTACTATCCATATATTTTTATCATACCGTCTCTATAAGTCTCTTTTCATCATTTTTCTTTTGATCTCTCTCTTTATTTTCATTTTAGTCTATGGTTTTGGGGTTCTTTGTAAATTTTACTTTTTCTTTTCAATGTCTTTCCTGTAAAATTTATGGTCATATTTCTTTGCTGTTGTAAATTGGATAGGAAACCTGTCCAACTCTTTGGGGAAGTTATGAATGGAAAATAATAGAAATATGCACACACACACACACACACACACACACACACACACACACACACACACACACACACACACACACACACACACACACACACACACACACATACACACACACACACACACACACACACACACACACACACACACACACACACACACACACACACACACACACACACACACACACACACACACACACACACACACACACACACACACACACAGAGAGAGAGAGAGAGAGAGAGAGAGAGAGAGTGAGAGAGAGAGAGAGAGAGAGAGAGAGAGAGAGAGAGAGAGAGAGAGAGAGAGAGAGAGAGAGAGAGAGAGAGAGAGAGAGAGAGAGAGAGAGAGAGAGAGAGAGAGAGAGAGAGAGAGAGAGAGAGAGAGAGAGAGAGAGAGAGAGAGAGAGAGAGAGGGGGGGGAGAGAGTATAAAATACAATCTGGGTCACCCTCTTCTAGATCACTACATAGATACAACTTGTCGAACTTTATCCATATTGCACTATTAAGCCTTACTTAATCTTATCCGTGTTGTATAATTATGCATTATCCAACTTTGTATTCTTTGTATGATTACATAATATAAAAATTCTATCCACACACTCTGATTATACCTTATCTATACTGTATGATTATATTCACCTTTATGTTAGTGGATATAAACTTCTATGACATGGTCTAAGCCCAGACTGTCTAAACTCATTTATTCATCTTCTCCAAAGGCAAAGGGCTGTGCACCATGTCTCCTGTCTCCTCCTCCTTTTCCTCCTCCTCCTCTTCCTCCTCCTCATTCTCCTTCTCCTCCTCCTCTTCCTCTTCCTCCTCCTTCTCCTCCTCCTCCTCCTCCTCCTCCTCCTCCTCCTCCTCCTCCTCCCCCTTCTCCTCCTCCTCCTACTTCTCCTCCTCCTCCTCCTGCACCTCCTCCTCCTCCTTCTCCTCTTCTTCTTTCTCTTCCTTTTCTCTTCCTTCTCCTCTTTCTCTTCCTCCCCCTCTTCCTTAATTTCCTTTTCCTTCTCCTCACTTTGCTTCCTCTTCTCTTCCTCCTCTTCTTCCTTCTCCTCCTATTCCCCTTTCTTTCTCCTCCTCTTCCTCTTCCTCCTCTTCCTCTTCCTTCATTCTTTCTCCTGTACCTCCTTCTTCTACCTCCCTTTTATTCTCTTCCTCTTCCTTTGTTCCTTCTCTTCCCATACCTTATCTTTCTTCTCCTCTTTTTTCCTCTCTTTCTCCTATTTCTGAACCTCATCCTCCCCCTCTTAATCTTCCTCTCTTCATCCTCTTCCATTGCCTCCTCCTCCTCCTCCTCCCCTCCTCCTCTTCTTCCTCTGACTCTTTTTCTCTTCTTTCCTCCTCTTCCTCTTTCTCTCGTCCTTCTCTTTCTCCTCTCCCTCTTCTTCTCATACCTCCTAATCCTCTTCCTTTTCTCTCTCTTCCTCCTCTTCCCCTTACCTCTTTCTCTTCCTGTTTCTCGCTTCCTCGTCTTCCTTTACCTCCTCCCTCTCCTCTTCCCCTCCTCGCACGGCGCCTC
>NC_134802.1:38441256-38443756 GCF_046742065.1 Oratosquilla oratoria
CGCAAGACACAGTACATCCACAGCAAGGCCGCTTCATTTAATCGGCGACCCCCCTCTCCGTCCCCCTTTGCATATAAGGAGAGGACGGGGAGAAATCCCTTCGGGCTGCGTCAAAATTTACTCACACATACTACCCCCCCACCCCCCCCGCCCATTCCTCCTCATGCAGTCACAACATCATCCATATACAACCATTCTACACTCACCTCTGTCTTCCGTCCTCTCCCTTCCTTCCTCAACAGACATTCCCCTCTTCCCCAAAGCCCCCTTCACCCCATCCATCCACCTCATCCTAGGACGTCCCCTCATGTTCACTCCTCCACATCTGCCTTCCATACCTCCTTTACTAGTCTTTCTTCACTCATTCTTTCCATGTGTCCAAACCATCCTAATATTCTTTCATCAACCCTCTCTCCCAAATCCTTTTTCACCCCTGTTCTCCTCCTCACCTCCTCATTTCTCACTCTATCTAGCCTAGTAACCCCCACCATACTTCTCAGACACCTCATCTCAAACACATTCAAACTTCTTCTCTCTTCTTCTCTTATGTTCCACGTTTCTGCCCCATACAGTGCTGTTGGCACAATCACTCCTTCATACAGTCTCCTCTTCGCATCCATTCCCAAATGTCTATTTCTCATTACACTCTTTAAACCACCAAGGCATTTACTCGCTTCTCTCAATCTACATTCTACCTCCACCTTCACTCCACCTTTTCCTGCTACACTTGCACCCAAGTATCTAAAACTATCCACTTCCTCCAGTCGCTCTCCCTTAATGTTCACTTCCAGTCTACTGCCACTTTCACCCCTTGTACATCTCATCACCTTACTTTTACCCACATTTATCTTTAGCTTTCTTCTATCACATACTCTCCCAAACTCTGCCACCAGCTTCCTCAATCCCTCCTCTGACCCTGCCACAAGCGCAGTGTCGTCCGCAAACAACAGCTGGCTCACCTCCCACTTTTCTCCATTTTCTTTAACCATCTCCAATCCCTGACTCACTACCCTAGCATTCACCTCTCGCACCACCCCATCCATGTATAAGTTGAACAGCCAGGGCGACATAACGCATCCTTGACGAAGTCCCACCTTTACTTCAAACCACTCACTCTCTCCATTTCCAATCCTAACACATGCTCTACTACTCACATAAAAACTCTTGACAGCTCCCAAAAGCTTTCCTCCTATCCCATAAATCTGCATAACCTCCCACAGTGCCTTTCTGTCTACCCTATCATAAGCCTTTTCCAGATCCATAAAAGCCCAAAAAACATCCTTCCCCTTTCCTATAGCTTTCTCACATATCTGTCTTACCACAAAGATCTGATCTACACAACCTCTACCCGTCCTAAATCCACACTGTTCCTCACCAATTACTCCTTCTGTTCCTCTCCTAATCCTCTCAATTAAGATTCTCCCATAAGCCTTCCCTACTACACTCAACAGGCTAATCCCTCTGAAATTACTACATTCACACTTGTCCCCTTTTCCCTTGTAAAGAGGAACTATACAGGCACTACTCCAGTCCTCCGGTACTCTACCCTCTCTCCAGCAAACATTAAATAATCTCACCAACCAGTCCACCATCACTGAACCTCCCTTTTTCAGACATTCTGCATGACATCCATCCAGACCAGGTGCCTTACCTGCTTTCATCATCTTTACAACTGCCTTCACCTCATCCTTCCTTATTTCTCCTCCATTCTCCTCACTCCTCACTCTCATTTTCTTCGTATTTCCCACTGCAGCTATCTTTCCTTCCCTATCCTCCTTCACATTCAGCAACTCCCTAAAATATTCTGCCCATCTTCCCCTCACTGCCATCTCTTCCATTATCAACTCTCCATCTGTACCTTTTACCTTTTCTTCCCTACTTGATTCGCCTCCTCTTCCTCTCTTAATTTCTTTCCAAAACATCTTTTTATTACTTTCAAAATTTTCTGTCATACTCCTACCCCATTTCACATCTGCTCTCCTCTTTGCCTCCTTTACCTTTTGCTTTACTTCTTTTTTCTTTTCTTTGTACGTCTCATATATAATAATGATAATAACAATAATAATATAATAATAATAATAATAATAATAATAATAATAATAATAATAATAAAAATAATAATAATAATAATAATAATAATAATAATAATAATAATAATAATAATAATAATAATAATAATAATAATAATAATAATAATAATAATAATAATAATAATAATAATAATAATAATAATAATAATGATAATGATGATGATGATGATGATGATGATGATGATGATGATGATGATGATGATGATGATGATGATGATGATGATGATGATGATGATGATGATGATGATGATGATGATGATGATGATGATGATGATGATGATGATGATGATGATGATGATGATGATGATGATGATGATAATAATAATAATAATAATAATAATAATAATAATAATAATAATAATAATAATAATAATAATAATAATAATAATAATAATAATAATAATAATAAT
>NC_134802.1:38448756-38456256 GCF_046742065.1 Oratosquilla oratoria
ATTTGTCTTCTAAGACGTAAGTATTTCTTTTTCCTATCATTACTTGAGCTGGTGTATGTGTGTATCATCCTCTAATAAAAACAATATTAGAATTCTGCCGGTATATTTCATAGCATCATCTTTGATTTTCAACGCAACCTGTATATGATCTGATTGTTTTATCCTTGCTTAATTCAATGTATGTGTTTACCTGCAATAATTCAATAATCTTCTCCTATTAGACGTGTTTATCATTTCTCTGCTTCTATCGGCCACGTCTTCTACTCTACATATAGCTGTTACTCTTCCAGACTTTTTCTTATGAATGCTCGCTGGCCAAACGGGTTAGAGCGTCTCTGCTTGCGGCGGAGGTAGAGGTTACTACGATTTAAACTCTTCCGCCAGCGAGTTGGACCAAAGGCATGGCTCATTAAATCCAACGCTACAGTGTTCTCTGTAAGGGGAACCGTCCTAGCCTCCTGGTAGAGGGGAGTTCGCGACGTTAAACCAAATTACTCATCAGAGTTTTATTCTTTAATACTAACCTTTTTATTTTAAAATAATAATTTTCCACACTACCTTCCCGTATTCTTATCCTTATTCCTCAGTTAATATACTCTTGCCATCATCCCATCATCACTCTTCCATAAGTTGTTCTTTACTCTTGTCCACGTTCTATTTCAATGTCACTGGTACTCCATCTGTTCTTCTTTTCTTAATCATAATACGCCACTGTTTACTGGTACTTCATCTGTTCTTCTTTTCTTAATAATCATAATACGCCACTGTTGTGGTGTTTCAAATTAATAAGAGTTTGGTTAGATATTAAATAGTGGATATATATATGACTAGTGTTTCTAATCATGTTGATATGCTATGTTAGATTGTGCAAACGGTGTTCAGAAACCCCAGTTTGAAAAAAGTCCCATCTTTTGTAGAATAGGAAGAATATAAAGAGGTATTGATGTTATTTTATAAGAGTGTAAATTGTGATCTTTGTTTTGGGGGAGAAGTTATTCTTTGAGTAGACAGAAGATAGTTGTAAGATATGTGCTATAGTAAGATAGGTAGTGCATGGGCAAGTTATTGCTTGAGTAGACAGAAGATAGTATTAATATGTGTGGTGTAGTAACGTAGGTAGCATAAGGGCAGACGAGAATACCCTGTTCATAACGATATCAATACAATCTCAAGGAGCTGATTGCTCTGATGGGAAGAGAGCCATGGGTATATACAGGTAACCTATAGACACGGTAAAGGAAACATGGACTAGAGGTGAAGCTTTTATTCCTGACGTTTCGTCTATCGACTTTCTCAAAGGAAAAGCTTCACCTCTAGTCCATGTTTCCTTTACCGTGTCTATACAACTTGTTCACATGGATTTTCAACAGGCAACCTACTTAACCTAACCTAACATAACCTGACCTAACCTAATCTAACCTAACCTAACCTAACCTAACCTAGCCTAACCTAACCTAATCTAACCTAACCTAACCTAACCTAACCTAACCTAACCTAACCTAACCTAACCTAACCTAACCTAACCTAACCTAACCTAACCTAACCTAACCTAACCTAACCTAACCTAACCAAACCTAACCTAACCTAACCTAAACTAACCTAACCTAACCTAACCTAACCTAACCTAACCTAACATAAACTAACCTAACCTAACCTAACCTAACCTAACCTAACCTAACCTAACCTAACCTAACCTAACTTAACCTAAACTAACCTAACCTAACCTAACCTAACATAACCACCTCAAGGAGCTGATTGCTCTGATGGGAAGAGAGCAATGGGTATATACAGGTATGAAGATTGTTTGTTTGGCGGGATTTCCTCGAACCAAATTTGCCACATGTTTTGAAATGTAGACCTGAGAGTAGGATGGAAGTCTGTTGTAGGTAGTTGGATGGTAGTCTGTTGTAGGTAGTGAAACTGAAGACATCAGAGGGTTCAATACTGTATACCAAGTTGCCTTGTCGGTACATTCGTTGGCGGGGATGTCAACATGAGACGGTACCCAGGACAAGGAAACTAGTTTGAATCGAAAGAAAACTAATTAACAGAGGAAGGTAGGTGTCTGATCATAGATCTTCCCCTTTCACCCCCATAACAATCTACATCTTCCTTTGTTCCTTCTCTCACTTTTATCCGCACTCCTCCTTTTAACTCCCACGTTTTCTAATTCAATTTTCATTTTATTCGCTATCGTATTTTTTCCCCATTTCGCTCACGTCTCACTGAGAACAAATGTATCCACTTTCCTTTCTTTGAGCACTATTATCATTCACTACCTCATCAAATAGTTATAACTTTATTTATATATATATATATACATATATATATATATATGTATATATATATATATATATGTATATATATACATATACATATATATATATATATATATATATGTGTATATATAAATAAATATATATATATATATATATATATATATATATATATACATATATCCTCAGACTAACTTTTAGTTCTTTTCCTTGGTTTAAATTTCTACCGAGTTTCTTGTATCTTTGACATGTAACACAATATGTAGATTTGCTAGACTAGAAAGATATCTTATTCACTCGTGACAGCGACGCAAAAGCTTTTTGAATTCACTTCAGGTTCATAATCTTTAGTGTAAAAACATGTACACTTACATATATATACGCAGGGTCAGAAGCAAAAGTTTTGACCTATGCTACATTTCCCTTAACGTTAACATTATTTTTTTGATAAGTACGTGAGACATTTTCCTATGTAATATTTAGCATACTGTTAGGTAAATTTTGTGAATATATAAAAAAATTCAGATAGAAAATTCTAATTTTGCATCATGCAAAACTCTAGATGGATAAAAATATATGCTGGTACATTGATGAAGGTGGAAAAAGAAGTCACGGGTCTAGTTCCGGGTTTCTGACTTTATTCCTGACCAGTTTCGCTCATACCTCTGAAGAAGCATAGAGCAAAACCGGTCAGGAATAAACTCAGAAACTCGGAACCAGACCCGTGACTTCTTTTTCCACTTTCATATATATATATATATTTATACATATATATGTATATATATATATTTATATATATATATATGTATATATACATATATATATATATATTTATACATATATATATACATATATGTATATATATATATGTATATCTATATATACACATATGTATGTATATATATATGGAAGAAAGTATGCGCTGGTCTCGTAGTTTGCCAATTTATTCCGACGTTTCGAATCCTGTCCGGGAATCGTCTTCAGAGTGATACAGTGGTAGAAATAGAAATCAATATACATATATATATATATATATATATATATATATACGTGTGTATGTGTGTGTGTGTGTGTGTGTGTGTGTGTGTGTGTGTGTGTGTGTGTGTGTGTGTGTGTGTGTGTGTGTGTGTTTGTGTGTGTGTGTGTGTGTGTGTGTGTGTGTGTGTATGTGTGTGTGTGTGTGTGTGTGTGTGTGTGTGTGTGTGTGTGTGTGTGTGTGTGTGTGTGTGTGTGTGTGTGTGTGTGTGTGTGTGTGTGTGTGTGCGTGCGTAATACGTGTGCAAATATATACGTATATATATATATATACTTATATTACACTATTTCACTTACTACATTTATGCGTATATATATATATATATATATGTATATATGTATATATATATATCTATATATATATATTTATATATATATATATATATATATATATATATACTTATATTACACTCTATTTCACTTACTACATGTATGCGTACTTTCCTTGTGACCTTTATGCCCTTGTGCATCACTCTTCTCCTCCTCCTCCTACTCTTATCTTTTATTCTCCGTTACTTTGTTTCTCCGCCCATTTTTTTAAGCTGAATTTTTCTTGCACATCTCTCTCAGTCTATTCGCCTGTTTCCAATACTTGAACTCGAGATTAGCTTTTTACTTCCTGTTTCCAACAGCCAGTATCTATATTTGTAATTTTCGAATGTTGCTGTATATCACTTCCTGTATTTTTTTTTCTTTCTAGTTTCTGTCTCCAGTGTTTTGATTGTTTCCTTGTCTTCTTCCTCTTGTGTCTGGAAGGAAGTGTTCACCTGATATTTTCTGTATTGTTGCTGTCGAGATTAATTCTGTCTGTAGTGAATATTATTTCTATTCTCATTCTAGCTGCCGTTAATTCGTTGTATAACAAAACGTGTTTGCATGACTGTATATTTTCATAAGGTGAACTAACTTTCTATACAGAGTGAGTTATGCTTAAATAAGTCCCATAATTAGATATACCACTACATATTTTCACTTTTTTCTTCTTCTTTTTTTGAGGGGGGGGCAAAATGGCTGATATAAAGTGTGAGTTTATCGAAGAAATATACAAATAGTTTTCATCAGGGTTCTGCAATTCTGTTATTACTCTGTAATCCTGTAATTCGCCTTGAACTGTTTTTGAAAACAAACGTCAATGCTTTCATAGTTCAGTTGCAATATCTATGAATATAATTTTACCGTCTATTTCATTCTTCTGTTATATAAATTATATGCATATCTATTTCTATAATCATGAATATTTGCCTTATCCTTTGTGTATTATAACCTTTTTTCCTCACCTTAGCTGATGTAGATGTTGTTGTCACTATTTGTTTTCGTTCATGTTTTTTATATTCATTTATGCATCACTTAAGCTTCAATTCTATTCAATTCCTTTGCATTTCAATCGCTCCTTGTAACTCGCTTTCACATTGTTTTGCAATCTTAGTTCCGTTATCAAGATTTTGTCCTGCTCTGATTTCTCTCTCTCTTTCTCTCTATTTCCTGTTATAATTAACCTTTCATATTTCTCTTCTTCCACAATGTTCTGTTTCTCCTCCCACTTCTCTTCCTCTTCTTCTTCTTCTCTTTATTTGATTATTTCATTCTTTTTCAAGTCCTCTTTTTCTTGTTCATTATATTTCCTTGTCTTCGTCTTCTTCCTCTTATTTCTCATCAAAATCCTCATTCTTATCTTTGTTACATTCGTTTTATACTTTTGTTTCTGATTCAGATTACTTTCTCTGTCTTCACTTTATTTTTACTTAATTTTGACCTCACAACCTTCATTCTCTTTCCTCATGTTCGCCTCTTCTTCCTTTTCCTCCTCTTCCTCTTCATCCTCCTCTACTTCTTCCTTTTCTCTTCTTTTTCTTTTCGTATTCCTCTTCCTCCTCTTTCTATTTCTTATTCCTATTCCTATTCTGATACGTAACTCCTCCTCTCTTTCATTTTTCCTGCTTGACCTATTACTCCTTTTCCTCTTCCTCCTCCTCCTCCTCTCCTCCTCATACCTCCTATTTCTTTTTCTCCTCTTCTTTTTCCTTATATTTTTTCTCAACGCTTTAATGAATTCCTCTCTTCCTCCTCCTCTTCCTCTTATCTTCTTTCTCCTCCCTCTATTTTGCCTTCTATCCTCCGTGTTTTACTCTTTACTCATTTTCTTTCTTCGTCCTTTTTCCTCACCTCCTGTACTTCTTCCTCTTCTTCCTCCCTAACTTTTTCCTCAAACCTTTCTTTACATCAAGTTCATCCTCGGCCTCGGCCTCCTTTTCCTCCTCCTCCTCCTCCTCCTCCTCCTCCTCCTCGTCCTCCTCCTCCTCTTCTTCTCTACCCTCTTTCTTCCACTGACGCTCCTACTGAATGACCTATTCTTTAACCTCCTCCTCGTCCTCCTCCTCCACCCTCCCTCTTCCTCAGAACCTCCTATTGAATGACTTCTTTGGCTTCCTCCTCCTCCTTATCCTCTTCTTCAGACTATCCTATTGAATGAATTCTCCGGCTTCCTCCACCTCCTCCTCCTTTTTCTCTTCCTCCTCCTCCTCCTCCTCTTCCTCCACCATCCTTCTTCTTCTTCAGGTTCTCCTGCTTAATGAATTCTTTTGCGGCCTGGCAACTCTTCATGGTTGGGGCGAATGAGAAACCATAGAAGTACATCCGTTTTTTTTTTTTTTTTGCTGAAGAAAAAAATGCTTTTGGTCTCAGAAGGAAGCCGCGAACGTGGAAGGAAAGAAGCCAAGCAGCACGTTACACCTAAGAGTGACACGTCATACATTAATTTATTTCATAGTCATGATACTTATACATTCGACTGTTAAACTATTTTGCATGCTACCAGGAGACTTTATCAATTTAAAGGATACCACTATTGCAGTCTTTATTTTCGATATTTTTCTTGTAAAAGAAACCCACTATTAAAAAAAGAAAAAAAATAGGCAAATACATAAGTAGACAAATAGATAAATAAATCAATAAACTAATAAATGAATAAAAAGATAAATAGACAAATAGATAAATAGATAAATAGGTAAATAAATAAACGAATAAAAAAAGCTGGGGAGTCTGTATATTTTAGAGTCTTGTCTAAGACTTCTATACAACGGTGGAGTATTTGGAAACGTGCTGGTCTCGTATTCTCTTAGTTCTGGAGTCGAGACCCCAACTTCTTTCCAATTTCTGCCAATGACTCTTTGTTACTGCCCTAACAGTCCCCAAATTGAATAACAAGCCAAAGGTTATGGCTTCTGCCGCAGCTACTAGGAGTCTTCTGGCGTAGGGTCCTCACCATTAGCAGATATAACAGAGAATCAAACTTATTGATGTCCGGTACTGTGATACACGAGGACTTATGAAACATGCCAGGAATAAAGTTCAATAATTCAAGATTTTGTAAAATCCTCATATGTTTTGTCTTTCGTTTGGTAATTTCATTTGATTAATTGCTTTAGTATATTTGTTTATCTATTTTTTATTAATTTGTGTGTGTGAGTGTATATATATATGTGTGTGTGTGTGTGTGTGTGTGTGTGTGTGTGTGTGTGTGTGTGTGTGTGTGTGTGTGTGTGTGTGTGTGTGTGTGTGTGTGTGTGTGTGTGTGTGTGTGTGTGTGTGTGTGTGTGTGTGTGTGTGTGTGTGTGTGTGTGTGCGTGTACGTGTGTGTGTGTGTTTGTGTGTGTGTCTGTGTGTGTGTAAATTAAGTAAGAATTCTACACACATAATCCCATGCTATATTTTTCTTTTACAAAAAGTCAAGGTATTTCCCATATACTTTTGGTTACTGGTGTGTGAATATTTGATCACATATTATATCAAAAAATGATAGAAAAATATATGCTCGCAAAATATTTGCTCATGTTGTGTGCTTGCTCATAGTGTCTTAATTCTTTTCTATAAATATTGATATGGACTGTACTTCACCAGCGCTTCTATACATGTGAACAATCATGCACTAATGCACACATCTCGTTTATATTCACTTTTATCTATTCTAAGTCCACATAAAGTGCTTTTGAGAAAGAGAGATATATTTTCTATTTAAGTCTGTTTTATATATATATATATATGTATATATGTATATATATATATATATATATGTATATATGTATATATATATATATGTATGTGTATATATATATATATGTATGTGTATATATATATATATGTATGTATGTATATGTATATGTATATGTATATGTATATGTATATGTATATG
>NC_134802.1:38466256-38468756 GCF_046742065.1 Oratosquilla oratoria
AAAACAAAAATACATAAATTCAAATATCACAAAAAATTATTCTAAATCTTCTGAAACTTATTTTTAGAATTTATTTTTTTCTCACTTATGGGAATACAACAAATTACTTTCATGCGGGAGCCCTTAATGTAGTCTCCCATCATATTTTTATTAGAGGATCCCTGATATCTCTGCTCAAAGTTTATTATATCTTGGTGCAAGCCACCATCTTGAGGTCTTCAATAATTTCCCAGCCATAATTGTTGTATTATACACTCTGATCAAATTAACTTCTCAGATAAGCCCCGATCCCCATTCCCCTTAAAAAAAAAAAAAAAAAAAAAAAAAATTGTGATTGATCGACACTTCATCGGTGATTAATACGTCGACCAGTCACATATTCCTCTTCCACAATCAACTATTCCATCAGCAATCATCTGATACTCAACCTCGATAGAAATATTTTATGTACTGAATAGTATTTTCTATGTAATATATTTGCCACCATACTATTTTATTCACTTTTTGAGAGTATCAAGGTACTACATCGGTGATTAATTCGTCGACTAGTCACATATTCCTCTTCCATAATCAACCATTCCATCAGCAATCAACTTATACTCAACCTCGATAGAAATCTCTTATGTACTGAATAGTATTTTCTATGTAATTTATTTACCACCATACTATTTTATTCACATTTTGAGAGTATCAAGGTACTACATCGGTGATTAATTCGTCGACCAGTCACATATTCCTCTTCCACAATCAACCATTCCATCAGCAATCAACTTACACTCAACCTCGATAGAAATCTCTTATATAAAAAACTGAATAGTATTTTTCATGTAATTTAGATGCAACCATGCTATTTTATTCACTTTTTGAGAGTATCAAGGTACTACATCGGTGATTTATTCGTCGACCAGTCACATATTCCTCTTCCACAATTAACCATTCCATCAGCAATCAACTTATATTCAACCTCGATAGAAATCTCTTATGTACTGTATAGTATTTTTCATGTAATTTAGCTACGACCATGCTATTCTATTCACTTTTTGAGAGTATCAAGGTGAGTCAAAGGCCTGAGTATATTGGGGTGAGTGAGGGAGTGAGTTTGAAGTGGACCACGCCACACTGGCTATAAAAGAAAGTGAGATATGAGTAGTCTTCGACTGTGATCGATGACAGCGGCATTCCATCGTGGCTTCCTATTTCATTTTACGGGCTTAAAAAACAAAACAAAAACAAAAAAACAATAGATAAAGAAATAAGAATAAACAAAACATTCATGCCTTTGATTTTTAGTTTCTCTTTCGCTTTCTCTTTCTCTCTCTCTCTCTCTCTCTTTCTCTCTCTCTGTCTCTCTGTCTCTCTCTCTCTCTATCTATCTATCTATCTATCTATCTATCTATCTATCTATCTATCTATCTATCTACCTAACTAACTATATATCTATCCATCTATTTATCTATCTATATCTATCTATCTATCTGTCTGTCTGTCTGTCTGCCTGTCTGTCTGTCTGTCTGTCTGTCTCTCTCTCTCTCTCTCTCTCTCTCTCTCTCTCTCTCTCTCTCTCTCTCTCTCTCTCTCTCTCTCTCTCTCTCTCTCTCTCTCTCTCTCTCTCTCTCTCTCTCTTTCTCTATCTCTCTCTCTCTCTCTCTCTCTCTCTCTCTCTCTTCCTTTCTCTCTTACTCTCACATATTTTAACGTATGGGTCGCTCACCAACTGACTGAAGTAATATCGTGATATATGATGAGATAATGATTCAGTTTTACGTCGTGAAAATTTTTTCCTATTAAGAATCTAAGACGGTGGCGTTTACAGACGTCTTTGTAAAATAGAATTTAATAAACGATGCCTATTTTTTAACTCGTCGGTGGCAGAGTTCGAACCACCATCACCTCGATCTGTGTCGCAAGTAGTGACACCGTAACCCGTTCGGAGCATACTAGTGATATATATATATATATATATATATATATATATATATATATATATATATATATATATATATATATATATATCTGGGTAGGTCTGAGACCACTCACACACCACACACCGGGACAGCAAGGTCACAACTCCTTGACTAACGTCCCGTACCTACTCACTGCTAGGTGAACAGAGGTTACACGTGAAAGGAGACAAACCCAACTTATCTCCGCCCGGCCGGGGAATCGAACCCCGGTTCTCTGGCTTGTGAGGCCAGTGCTTTACCACTCCGCCACCGAGCCGTGTGTGTGTGTGTGTGTGTGTGTGTGTGTGTGTGTGTGTGTGTGTGTGTGTGTGTGTGTGTGTGTGTGTGTGTGTGTGTGTGTGTGTGTGTGTGTGTGTGTGTGTGTGTGTGTGTGTGTGTGTGTGTGTGTGTGTGTGTGTGTGTGTGTGTGTGTGTGTGTGTGTGTGTGTGTGTACAGGGTGTTTGGAATAAATTTGATTGTTTTTTCTTCTGTCATTTGAGAGCCACTTGAATGATTTAATAGCGGTAAAGTACAACGGATAGCTGATTCTATGTAC
>NC_134802.1:38481256-38488756 GCF_046742065.1 Oratosquilla oratoria
AGAATAATAATCAGAAAACCAAGTTTCCGTAACTGCAAATACATCAAAGCATTCTTCACTGATTAAGTCTCTGACGGCTAAAGATGTATTTCTTAAGGACTGAAGGTTGAGAAGACCACACTTTACTCTGTGAAAATTATTGGCCATAGCCATGATCAGTATTTTTTTCAATACGCTTTAATTCCGCCACCACGCCAGGACAGGTAGAACTGGTAGCATAATGTTCACTGGGCCTCTTTGCCTTTGCACAATTCGCACACTTCAGAGAAAAGGAATTGCACCCTCTTCCCTCATGGCTACCCGCACATTTATAGCATGTCGCATTCTCACCTCTCTGCTTAATAGCACATCTATCTACTCTGTGGCCAAATTTTAAACAATAAAAACACATCATAGCATGGTAACGATCGCGAACATCATAAACCCCCCACTGAAGTCGCAACTTATCCTTGTTATCACGAATGACTGACCTTACTTCTGGTTCGCACCTTATGATGTACTGGCACGTATCTCCAGCCGCCTTCTTCGAAAACACTACCTTCATCTTGTCCTTGACATGATCCACCGATTTTAAGAAGACATTTCTTTCAACCAACGTGTCTAATTCTTACTTCTTACTTCTTACTTCTGCTCCCAGGTAGGCTTACAGCCTGTCAGTCGGGCCAGCACACTTCTCCAGATTGTCCTCTCAAAGCTTCCCTCTTCTCTCAAATCCTCTATTTTTCCTAATCCATTTGCCTCTAGGATTTCTTGAACGCCATCTTTCTTCGAAAACACTACCTTCATCTTGTCCTTGACATGATCCACCAATTTTAAGAAGACATTTCTTTCAACCAACGTGTCTAATAACATATCTTTATCCTCAATTTTGTTGACGTTACATATCATTATCTTCAGTGCCAGATGTAGGACATTTTTCACAGCAACGTTGTCAAAACCCTATTCAGTTTCACACTGGCAGTTTTCCTTGCATCCTCCGTGTCAAAATTCATCACAATGTTTCCACTTTGGGTTAATTTTGAGTCTTGTATTTGAACGTCCGAAAGGTCCTTGCATACTTCAAATCTCTTATCTCTTGCTGTTTCATTATCTGTGGCTCTTATAACGAGTAGATTATTATTTTTCTTTTTCTTCTTCACAACATCCGACCACAACTGTTCACTATCATCCAGCAATGACAACGCCCCGTCCACCTGATGTGACGCACGTTCATCTCCATTAGGGGCCAAGGCAATCACCTTATTCAACCGAGCTTCGAGCGACGAGAAATTCTCGGCCATTTGTTCTCTCATCTCCAGAAATTCTTTCCTCAATTTCAATACTTCGTCCTTCCACCAATGCTTTCCACCTTTGAATACACTGACACATGGGTTGCACACCCAATTAATTTCATCAGGTTGATCTGATTTTATTCCGCTCATATTTGCGCACGTAGAATGCACACCGGCGCCACAACTTATGCAAACAATCCATTTCGGCTTATTCGTCTTGGCCTTCGCACATACACAACAGATGTCATCGTTTACCCCTGTTTCCATCGACGATGCTATCATTATAACACAATGATAGATGCCACCATATACGGGAAAGCATTACACACTAAGGCAGCTATACGTTACACCAGTGCACTGTACACACGGAACTCACAAGGCACGTCACACACACACACACACACACACACACACACACACACACACACACACACACACACACACACACACACACACACACACACACACACACACACACACACACAAACACACACACACACACACGCACACGCACACGCACACACACACACACACACACACACACACACACACACACACACACACACACACACACACACACACACACACACACACACACACACACACACACACACACACAAACACACAACACACACACACACACACACACACACACACACACACACACACACACACACACACACACATACACACACACAGACACGCACACTCGCACGCACGAACGCACGAACGCACACACGCACGCACGCACGCACGCACACACACACACACACACACACACACACACACACACACACACACACACACACACACACACACACACACACACACACACCACACACACACACACACACACACACACACACACACACACACACACACACACACACACACACACACACACACACACACACACACACACACACACACACACACACACACACACACACACACACACACACACACAGGTGTTGAGTGGTGTATCTGACTAATCATTTTGGTGCTTTTTTCAAGTTTTAGCCGTAATTCAAAATTAATGTCATGTCTTTCGCACTGTAATTTTTTTAATTACTTATTGTAATACTGTAATATTCGTATATAAGTTGAATTACAAACTCATTACTTCATGTAGAGTACTAAGCTAGCTGTATTACATAGTACTTCATTATTAAACCAATATGCATTGGACTGTAATATTAAATTCATATATAATTTTTTTTTATTAATAATTTGTTCGTATAATGAATTATGTGTGTATTTATTTGTTTATTGATATAATAATTAATCAATTAATTAATTGATTTATCTATATATCTATTTATTATTTTTTGGGGGGTAGGTATTTATTCATTTATCTATTTGTTTATTTATCTATTTATTTATCTATTTATCTATTCATTTATTAATTTCCTTGTTTATCATCAATTTGTATATTCATTTATCTACCTACTTCACTTATTTATTCACTTACCTATCTATCTATTTTTGTAATACGAGTATTTTAACAATATTTGCTTATTGCCTTATAGCGTGCCGAATTCCTCTCTAATGGCTATAGAAATCTATATACGTATTTCATCCTGAATAGGTACTAGTGACTTTCATTTGTACATGCATTTCAACCCCAACGTCATGTTTTTAAATTATATTTTTTTACTATAGAAATATTTTTTGATATTGAAATTTCATTACAAAAGATAAATATATATATATATATATATATATACATATATATATATATACATATATATATACATATACATATACATATATATATACATATATATATATGTATATATATATATAAACATATGTAAACATATATATATATATATATACATATATATACATATTCCCTAATCAAATTAGGTCATTGTGACAGCTCTGGTATGGCTCTGTTACATTTTGCTACATAATCTGCAACACCCACTCAG
This sequence comes from Oratosquilla oratoria, assembly GCF_046742065.1. Lineage (NCBI taxonomy): Eukaryota > Metazoa > Arthropoda > Malacostraca > Stomatopoda > Squillidae > Oratosquilla > Oratosquilla oratoria. The sequence continues at coordinate 38,484,462 of NC_134802.1, forward strand.
CAAACAGGGTTGCTGGTAGTCAGCTAAACGGATTAACATAAAGAATCATGGTCGTGTTATGCAGGACAATTTTTTCAAACGCCAAAGAGAGACCACAAATGAAGAGGTCATTATGTTGAGAGTGAAGGGAACAATTATGTGATTTTTTTTTTTTTTTTTTTTTTTTTTTTGTCTTTGCTAAATGTGTCAGTTTGGTGTTGCTGTTTTTTTTCGTTGTATTTGTATAAAACTGAAACTAGAGACCAAACACATCCTATATAACCCAGTTTCCTTGCCACTAAAACCCCATTTATTTTCACTAAATCATCTACATGCAGCTCTATAAACCCGACAGTAATTGTAGTAGACATTAATTGTAGAGTGGAGATATATGAAGACATATGATAACGACGTTTCGAAGGGCTATTATCTGTCATTACATAGATTATTTTCTTATCAAGCACTTTACTATTGTTATCGTAATCAGTGAATGTAACTTTAGTGAGTTTATGAATGAAGTAAACGTTATCACGTGCTTATCAACCACACTAAACACCACCTTCTAAATAGCCTTTATAGAACAGAATTTTGTTACAAAGAATCATTTTTTTCCAGAATTCACCTTGGAGAATATCTTTGTATACGATATTACACGATCTCGTCAAGCCATTCTCAGTGTGGCACGATTAATGTGGCACACTCAATATGACACGCTTAATGTGCCACGCTTGGCATTGTTGACGAGAGAGAAGTGATGAGCCACTTAGGTCTCCCCCTCCCCCCTGTACCTCTCCTCCGCAACGCCCTCAAGTTTCCAGTCATCTCCAAAATTTAATAACAAGCACCAATGTTAGCACTTTGGAATGCGATTAAGTTTCCAATACCTTGTGTGCTTACACATGTCTGAGTGAGAACTCCAGCTGACTACGATATGAGTCTAAATGTGCATTACACTATATATATATATATATATATATATATGTATATATTCATATGCATATATATATATATTCATATGCATATATATACATATATATATATATATATTTATCTATATATATATATATATATATATATATATATATATACGGTATATGCAGCCTTGAATACCTCAGTGACGAACTGCACCATATCAACGAGACATCCAAAAGGCTAGCCTTCCCGCTAGTCTTCTTTCCGCCACCTTGAAGAAAGCCAAATTCATAGGGCAGAGAAAATAATAACAAAGACCAAGACACAAACAACACAATGTACATAGTCGTCCCCATTTCTGACTTGGCCTGCACGCTCAGTAGAGAACTCGGACACACAGGTATGCGTCTTATATGACGCAGGTAAGAAAATGGGTGACCTCGATATACCAAATATGAAACATATTGATACCGAAAGGTTAGTTTACAAAATTCCAGGCTCAGGCTTTGACTGTGCTTATACCGGTGAAACTTACAGAGGGTTTCCCACAAGAATAAAATAACACAGGCCCGATGTCCAAAATGAAAACAAGCAAGCATACAGCACAATAATTTCAGTAAAAAACAAAGAAAAATGGTAGAAACTCTGTACATCGCCATCAACAAATGCACAAATAAGAATAGGTGATATTAAACTATAACAGTCAACAACACTACACGCAGCAAGAGAGTGGAAGAAAACGGGACATCAGAACACCAGAAGCATCCCTACGGAGTGCCAGTCAGTCCAGCCCGCAGGATCTCGAGCCTCCTTGAACCCAAACCAATTGACCTATTCTTGTACCGTTTCATTCCCTACACATTTCCTTAATTTAATGTCAGTCTTTCTGTAGTGTAATTTTTTTTCTGAAAAAGTAGCACAGTGCGAAACTAGACAAAAATAAACATTTGTTCTACTCCTGTGTTTTCCCTCTGCCTCTCTCATTTATATATATATATATATATATATATATATATATATATATATATATATATATATATATATAAATAAATATCACACACACACACACACACACACACTCACACACACACACACACACACACACACACACACACACACACACACACACACACACACACACACACACACACACACACACGCAAACACGCACACACGCACGCACACACACACACACACACACACACACACACGCACACACACACACACACACACACACACACACACACACACACACACACACACACACACTTTATTGAAGAATATCTCGGGAGCAATTCCACTGTTGATACAGCGCTCATCGCTCCTTCCTTTAATGTTTCATCAATAAGAGTAAGCTGCAGTCACCAATTGATAATTATCAAAGTCATAGCAGGTCTTCAATCTCTTCTTAAATGTAGCCACATTTTGTTCCATTTTAATCCTCTGTGGCAGTTTATTGTAGATCCGCGGAGCACTTCTACTGAAAGCTCTACAACCAGCTTCCTTTGGTACCGCAGTTCATCAAGTCTATGCACTTCAATAATGTGTCTTAAGGTAATTGTTGTGTCAACTTCAATCTTCAACATGTCACTCATGTATAGCGGTTTACCAAATTTCAATGCATGATATACCATGACACATTGCTTATAAAGAATTCTAGCCTTGACCGGTAACCAGTGCAATTTTATCAGTGCTGGAGTAATTCTTTCACGCCATGATTGTCCAGTAATCAGTCTAGCAGCTCTATTCATGATCAATTATAGCTTTTTTAGCAAATATTTCGGAAGGCCATAATATAATGAATTACAATAGTCGAGCTTGCTTAGGACATGATTATGAACAAGCATTTTCATTGTCTTTTCATCAAGATACTTCTTTAAAAAAAAAAAAAAAAAAAAAAAAAAAAAAAATCCGTAAGTGGTAACCCGCAATTCTCACTGTCTATTCAATTTGGCCTTTAAAGGATAAATCATTGTCCAGTAACACTCCCAAATCCTTTAGTTTGAATGTAACCCCATATCTTCTCAGTACGTTTGCCAAATCAGCAGTATATATGCAGAACAATATTGGCCCCAATACACTTCCCTGTGGTACTCCTCTTTTCAGCGATTTCATATCCGAGAAACATTCTCCAACTTGTACACAATATGTTCTCTCTCCTCCAAGTAACCCTCAATATATGCCAAAGCAGCCCCCCTCAATTCTGATATTTTTACAGTGTTCCAACAAAATACTGTGCACGACAGTGTCAAATGCGGCACTTAAGTCCAGCAGTACCAAAATTCCACACTTTCCATCATCCAACAGTCCCCACATATCACTCACTATTGAACACAATGCTGTTTCAGTTGAATATTATCTCCGATACGCCGACTGACTGTCAGGTAATGCTCCCACTGTCTGTAAATGTTCATTCAACTGTATCAAAATAATACTTTTTAGAATCTTTGATTGAAATGTTAAATTAGATACTGGGCGGAATGAACTGAAACTCTGCGGGTCTAGTTTCCCTTTCATTATGGCCTTAACAACCACTTGTTTCTCAGAAATCGGAAATACACCTTCCTCAATACTCTTATTCACTAAGTCAGTTGTAATATCAACCATCAAGTCATAGTTCTCGCTTGACACTATCAAGTTCATTGGTATTGGGTCATTAGCACAATGGGTTAGCTTGGCCTTAGTCATGACACCCTTAACTACTGATTTGTCCACTGTATGAAAGGATGACAGTTTCACCACAGGTTCTTGGATATTTTCATCAACATTATGTAAATCATTGTCACAAAAACTTTCAATTATTCCACTAATCTTGTTATCGAAAAAATCCAAAAACTTGGTTGCTAAATCACTATCAGAGTAACCTTCTGGTAGCTTATTCATTTTCTTGTTACCAGTTAAATTATCAAGCACCTTGTATAATTTATTAATGTTAGTCCCCGCTTGCAATGTTTTCTCCCTATAAAATTCACGCTTTCTTTTCTGAATCAATTTATTCACGTAGTTCCTTGCTTCAATGTATTCACTTCTAGTTTCATCAGACCTGTGTCCGCACCAACGTCCCTCTTTTTTCCTTTTCTCGATTTTAGCCCGATGTATTTCACCATTATACCAAGGTGCATTGTCTTTAACAATAATTTCTTTCTCAACAATCGGACACATCTCTTCATATTTCTCACTTTTAATAGTATTATAAAGTTTATAAAAACCTGTAACGCATTCCCGCTTCTCTATAGATCCATGTACACAGGCTTCATGGCGTTTCGAAGTCACATCTTCAAATATGAAAGCTAATAAAGCAGTGGGGTCCAAGTTCCTCTTTGATCTAAATTTTATCTTTCTTTTCTGTCTTTGTACTTTTGTGTATGGCATCATAAAAGTTACCATCCTGTGCACTGGTGAAA
>NC_134802.1:38503756-38508756 GCF_046742065.1 Oratosquilla oratoria
TGATGTAACGATACCGTTACACCCGTCCCGTTACATCACTGGTGGCAGCGAACCCCGCAACCCATCTTCTCCGAAGAGACTACGGTGTACCTTCTACGGTGAACCTTCAAACCCGTCCATTTTTCTCCAACTACATTCAAGTACGAACACCAACCGCACGGAACGAAACGCTCTCCACGAACAAGAACTTAGTTCACACTACACATCACGGGCAATCGTCACAGCCGATCTCACACTACTAAAATCAACATTATAAAGGTAACATAAAATCCTTACACTTAATACCAATATATTCCGTAATAATAACCATACATTACCCATTCAAACCATCCCTGATACTGCCTGTCTCCTTTTTTTTTTACGAGAACATCTACGAGGCACTACCCTCATCAAGAGATATTTCCACACACCGCTTATCTCTCCCCAGTACCATATTTATATGGTGACGTTACGCCCCACTCAACGCGTAACTACAAACAAGTCTACGGACCGCCACAACCACACCTGACGGACCGGAAGCACATCGATATAATTATCGAAATACCGGGACCACCCATAAAAGGTACACTATGATTACACATATAAGTAATCTAAAAATACTGTATTTTAAATATATCTCTCAATAACTATTATAATCACATAATTTTTTTACCAATATCAAATAATTCTTCTTCACAATATTTTATATAACCTTACAACGTATATCCTATATACATATATATATATATATAAATATATGTATAAATCAAATACCAATTTCACATATTCCTAATACCATTTCATATTTATAGATATGCAATAACTTTACTAGATTTGACTATTACATAATATCACATTCATATGTATTCTTACAGTTAAGTAATTCTTGTCTAAACTCCATTTATATTTTACATAGAACTTAGACATTTTTATAAATGTAACTTACCTTTCATAATTACTACTGTTAACCAGCGATTATTATACTATAATGTGCACAATATTTAACCATTATTATTATTGCCATATTTTACTATTTTTACCATTTATATTTATATGTTCTTATATGTAACCCATATATAAATGTTGACATCCCATATCCCCCCCTCCCTTATCTAAGCATAACATATTACCCTTAGTTACTATATACCTATTATTCCTATTTTAACCATTTTTTTCTTAGATTACAAATCAAACCTAACTATTAACTAATGCATACTATTAACTAATACATACTAACTATTAACTAATACATGCTTTGACAAACATGGCGACTGGAACCAGGAGTAAAGTTTTTCAAAGGATGCATAGCGTCTTGTCAAGATCCAGAGAGGAAAAACAACCACAGGACATATCCAGTGACAAAGAGGAAATACACACAGAAGACTTAATTGACAATGACAAACCAGACCATTTTTACCTATATCCACAGGTTGACAGTACCTCTAAACAGTTAACCAATGACCAGTTAAATAATCCTGACAAAACTGCTCCTAATGCAGATACCCCAATAGCCCCTCTTTATGAGAACGATGTCCTACCTTTTTTCAACCAACCTCCTCAAGTAGACCCCTCCAACCCCTCTCAACCACAACAACCCACCCAACCAACTCCTCATATTACTCCTCCTAATATCATACCTTTCAACCAGCCTCCTCAAGTAGACCCCTTTCACCCCTCACAACCACAACCACCCATTCCTCCCATCCAGCCAAATATGCAAACTAAACCTCCTATAAACCATAATCCATCCAACCCCCATATCCCAACACATAATAACCCCCCTCCCATTCAGCAGCAGTACCAAAACTTCCCCTTTCCTTCCCCCCATACCCCATCTGGTCAAGCCCACTCCACACCATACCACCAACCACCACCTAACCTTCCTCCAAACCCACAATATTATCCTTACCCACAACCTCAACCAACAATAATTAACAACTATCAAACCATAACCCCCCTCACAGAAATCCCAACCTTTTCCCAAGATAGTGGACTATCCATTACAGACTTCTTGACAGCATGTGACCTGTTCTTCTCAAAGAACAAACACTACTCTGAGACAGATAAAATAAATTTGTGCCGTCAGAAAATAGACCCATCTGACATTTGCCGTTCAAAGGCAAGGATGCTAGACAGTTTAGTTGCATGTGGAATCACATATCAGGAATATAAACGCCACCTTCTTAATGTCTTTCACAACAAACAAGCAAACAATATATCCTTCCTTCTCACTTTCCTCAATAACACTAGAGTCCAACCACATTCCGTTACGAACATTATGGATTTCGTAGCAAACGGAATTAAAGAGGTCAGAGAGGACCTAGAGAATAACTCTCCTTGGACACACACTGACCAATTTGGTCAAAATGTAATGAAAACAAAAAACTTACTAACATTCTTTGAGATAGGTTTCTATCTCTCCCAACTCCCTCCAAAGTGTTTAAAGGAAGCCTCCAAAAGGGAACTAGACACTAGAAACCCTCTAGCTTATACCTATATCTTAGATGTCATCAATGCTTGCAATGTATCTTTAGACACCCCCCACTATCTCCCCAGACTAAATAGCCTTCACTCACAGCAGCCCCCTCCCACCAATCAAGGACAACCTTCTAAGTGGTGCTCCTACCATTCATCAACCAGTCACAACACAAGAGACTGCATACAAAAACAACAAATACAGACACAGGCACCACGCCACCCTATCCCTTGCTCAGTTCATGGAACCATTTCCCACACCGATGCCCAGTGTCGGACACAGCAACAATACCCGCAGGTACAACACCACCCCATCCCTTGCTCAGTGCATGCTACTACCTCGCATACGAATGCTCAGTGTCAAGTTCAGAATCAAAACAAACAAGTTCCCCCCCCCCTTTAAACCTCCACTCCTACCTACACCAACACATCCAAACAAACACTGCAGCCTACACAAAACAACAACTCACTCCAACGAAGAGTGTTACCTACAGAAATCACAACAACAACCTCATCAGAGAACTAACCAACCATTCACCACCCCTCGACACACCCCTCGACAAACAGCTCCCTCCCACACAACACGCACAACCCAACACCACCGATTGGGGGAACGTGTACCAGCCTCACGCACCAAACCACCATAGGAATATGTCATACACAACACAACTACCTCACCCTAGAAGTGAGTGTAGATCAACTTACAGTTGACGTGATGATTGATACAGGAACAAACCAGAACAACATCCCAAGAGCTCTCTATGAAGCATTAAATGACCCACCCCAAATTCAATTTTCCAATATGGAAGGACTCCTAATAGAAAGGAGCACTATTTCACTTCACGACATGGTTGATCTGAGCATAGAAGTGAACAATTCCCAAGTAGGTTTCACACCTTTCCACATAGCTGATGAATGGAGTCTTGATCAACAAGGTATAATAGGATTACAGTCATTGAGGATTTGGAAAACTAAGATAGACTTTGAGACCAACAAAATCTCCTTCCGAGATGTAAATAATGAGTCAACAGTTCCTGAGACACCCGACTCAGACACACAACCTCTCTCATGTCTACCTTCCTTAAATACTCCAAATCCCACTAACAGCTATTCCTTCCGACCACCCCCTTATGTCACCTCAAAGGCACTGATGTCTAACACAGTCATCATACCCCCTAGACATTCAATAACAGTCCCACTATACATACCCGGTGCAATCGAACATCAGGACGTCATAATCGACTCAGACACGTCCAGGCTTAACAACATAGCCATTGAGTCCTCCTGGGATACAATATCAGACAATAAACATATCATATCAGACCAACACCGTAAAATCAGGAAGAATACAAACATTTGCGCAGTCCATCTCCATAATTCCCCTATCCAGGAACCACTGCCACAACACATCAACCAAGTGAGACCAACACAACCCCTTCCCCCTATCCACCCAGACCAAATCACGACATCAGCTACCGGAGAAACCCATAGTGAACTGTTAACCCTCCTACAAAGGAATAGATCAGCTATCGCCTTAGAAGGTGAACCACTAGGCAAATGTGATATTATCAAGCATCACATCCAAATTCCCCCTAACAAATTCCCTTCATACACCCCCGCTTACCGCATACCTCACAGTAGGAAATCCCAAGTCAATGACAGTGTCCAAGAGATGATACACCAAGGCGTCATTTCCCATTCAGACTCCCCATGGAACAGTCCCCTCTTTTTGGTCCCTAAGAAAGATGGAACCTTACGCCCTGTGGTAGACTTTCGTAAAGTCAACCACCTCACTCAATCTGACCCACACCCCCTCCCCGCCATGCAAGATGTACTACAATGCATTGGCAACGGGAACACAGTTTTTTCCACAATAGACCTTAAGTCAGCCTTCTGGCAGGTCGAGCTCACGGATGAATCTAAACCCGTAACTGCATTCTCCACTGATAAGGGACATTTCCACTTCGAGCGTATGCCCTTTGGCCTTAAGAATGCCCCCTCAACCCAACAAAGGTTGATGACCCGCATTTTCAGTGACATGATAGGAGTCTCATTGTTCGTCTACTTAGACGACCTCATCATTTACAACCCCACACAAAGAGAACATCTTCACACACTAGAGATTGTCCTAAAAAGACTCAAAAACACAGGATTGAAAGTCCAACTAGGAAAGTGTAAATTCCTACAGACGGAACTCACCTTCCTAGGACATAAGGTAGATGCCAGAGGTATCCATACCAACACAGACAAGATAGAAGCTATAAACAAATTCCCAACACCCAAAAACACAACCCAAACTAGAAGCTTCGTAGGTCTTGCATCATACTACAAACAGTTTATCCGAAACTTTGCTAATATTGCTTCCCCTCTGACCAAATTCTCAAGGAAAGGCGAGCCATTTCAATGGTCAGAAGCAGAACAGCAAAGTTTCGACACTCTCAAACACGCACTCACCACAGCCCCTGTACTAGTTTTCCCTGACATGAAGAAGGAATTCCTTCTTTACACAGACGCCTCCTCTGTAGGAATAGGCGCAGTCTTACAAC
>NC_134802.1:38523756-38526256 GCF_046742065.1 Oratosquilla oratoria
GTGATTAGAGATACATTTTAACAACCACAATGCACTTTAATTCTAAGCCATCAACATTGGGAGACCCAATGGGGCCATATGCAGAAATTGAAATGCGGTACTGCCGAGGACTCGAATTCAGCGATGACATGACAAGTGCCGTAGTGACTAACCAACTACTATGGCGTAGTTGGTTAGTTACCACGGCATTTTTCATATGATCGCTGAGTTCGCGTCCTTAGCAGTACCGCATTTCAATTTCTGCATGTGGCTCCATTGGATCTTCCGATGTTGATGGCTTAGAATTAAAGTGCATTGCGGTTGTTAATATATACATACATACATATACATATATATATATATACATATATATATATATATATATATATATATATATATATATATGTATATATATATATATTCTAAATAGCCATTTTGCTCCCCACTTTCAATATGAAAAAGCATTTACTAGCAAATACACGTAATAAGTCCCTGCTCATTAAGAATATAGCATCTCACTGTCATTCCACGGATCATTATTGATACTGACAGCAAGGGAAGAACCCCATAAAGAACTAATTAGTTCCTTCTGTGCCGCTTGATACTTTGCTTAATATCATGCGGTCACTAGGAGATTTTATTTATCTTCGTAGTAATCTAACTCCCCCTCCCCTTCAGCAAAGGAACCATAAGAAGCTAAATGTCAATATCAAATCGTAGGAAAATTGAAAAAAAGAGATAATTATCATAATTTTAATATGGAGGGTTCGTGGTGTGTTTGTATTATTTTTTTTATTGTTCTTTAAGAAATAATGAGAATATTGGTCTATACATGACACAGAAGAAGTAATCTTAGTGAGGGTAGCTCAAATGTTACTACAAATGTCATTCATATAGTTAATTTAACAAGTAATACAAGCAAATTATAAATTTGTCGTGGCAGATAACACAGAATATGTATATATATATATATATATATATACATATATATATATATATATATACTTATATACATGCATGCGTTCTTAAAGTCGACAGCATTAAGAAGGTTGTTAATCTTATGGGTACTCTCAAACTTTCTAACAAGTACTCTGCCATTTGGAGGGTGAGCATAAACCAAATTGCCAAAATGATTCATTTATTCAACGTTTTGTCTGCAAGAAGACATCTTCAGGAAAATCTGTAACATGAAAATTACCGACATACGGAAATAAAAAACAAGGGTATTAACCTTAACAGAAATTCACAATCATGGAAATAGACATCAATGAATAAAAGAATAGACAACAATAAATCAAATCCTATCCCGATACATGAGCCGTTGGCGACCAATACTTACAAAATTAAAGGTCCAAAGAAATGACGAAGGAAATCGTCGCGAGGTGACTTATATATGCGAACCTAGCCGGCATGGGTGGTGGAAGGGATAGTGGGAGGGGTTGATGACCCATCATGACGGGAAGGAGGGGGTTGGGGAGTTTGGGGGTTGCGAGGTTGGTTGGGGGAAGGGTGGATGGAGTGGGTGGGAAGAGGTGGAGGGGGGGTTGGGGCGTATTGACATAGGGTGTGGTCACATGTCGTGGTGGTGGTGGCGGCTCCACTGCGCGAGTGAGTGCATTGTTAAACAAGCTAATGATGGAAATAATGTTGCTTTGAATATTTATAATAGGGCTATATTCCCTTATAAACATAGCTTTTAAAAGCTTAAGCTTATGTACATCCCTATTGCTTGCTATAATCCTGGTGTTCTTAACTAGGCATTCACGGGTGGCTGTTTGGTTATGATATTTCTTCAGATGATGTTTAATAGCCCCGTTTTGCAGGTGCATTGATATTCTCCTACTGAGACTACATCTAGTATAAACAATATAAGATGAATTGCGGGTAACACAGTCCCCGGTAAGACATTTAAATTTGTACACTATGCTGGTTTTCGACATGGTCTCAGCATTACTATTCAGGTTGTTTTTTATTACCAATGAGCTGGTTTTTGGGTTGGAGTAGAATACAACCACGCGGATTTCCTTCTCTTTAGAGACTGGGTGGCAGTTTTTAGTGATGATATCTTTTATGATTTTCTCATCTTTTTTATAACCCCTGGTGAAGATGTTATGATAGTACATGTTAATGAATTGGGGCTTAGAGGATGTTTGGGGGGAAAGGTGGTCATAGATCATTTTATTACAAATGGGATCAAATTCACAGTTAGGAAAACCATTATTTACAATAATCTGGCAAATGTGTTGCACACACACACACACACACACACACACACACACACACACACACACACACACACACACACACACACACACACACACACACACACACACACACACACACACACACACACACACACACACACACACACACACTCGGTGGTACAGTTGGTAGAGCGCTGAAATGGGAAGCAGAAGTGCTCCTGGTACCCAGTTCGAATCCTGCCCAGGGCCGAAATTATTTCGGTATCGCTGTACCTCGGGTCGTACTCTGACTCTCGTGGGCGGGGAGTTGGGTGTGT
>NC_134802.1:38538756-38543756 GCF_046742065.1 Oratosquilla oratoria
AAAAAGAGAGAAAAAGAAAAAAGAAAAAGAGAAATAGAGAAAAAAGTGAAAAAGAAGCAGAGAGAAAAATGAAAGAAGGAAGGAAGGAAAGAAAGAACGAAACAGTAAAGAAAGGAAATGAAAAAGAAAGAAAGAAAAAAAGAGAAAAATAAAAAAGAGAAAGAGAAAAAAAGAAAGAATGAAAAAGAATCAGAGAGAAGAATAAAAGGAGGAAGGAAGGACAGAATGAACGAAACAGCAAAGATTGGAAATGAAAAAGAAAGAAAAAAAGAGAAAAATAAGAAAGAAAAAGAGAAAGAGAAAAAGAAAGAAAACATGAATGAAAGGAAAAAAAGAGAAGAATGAAAAAAATATTTGCAAAATAAGAAAAAGGAAGAAAGAAAGAAGAAAATAAAATGAATGAACACAGTAATATAAAAAGAAGGAAAAAAAAAGAGAAAATAAAAGAAAATACGAAAAAGATAAATTATGCAAGGATTGAAATAATGAGTGGATAAACAATAAATAACAGATAGAATAAAAGAGTGGATTCTGGTAGGCAGGTAGGAAGATAATTAAGAAGGGAAGAAGTGAAGAAAGGAAGGAAGGAGGGAAGAAACGGAAGGAGATAGGAGGAAAAGATAAAAAGAAAGGAAAAACATAGGAGGGAGGAAAAAATGGAAAAATAATCCGGATAGGAAGAAAGAAAGGAAGGTAAGAATGAGTAAAGAATGGAAATAAAAATATAAATAAAATTAAAATGGAGTAAAAGAAGAAAGAAAAAAGGAAGGAAATGATAAGTAAGCATAGAAGAGAGAGAACGGAGAAGAGGAGATGAATGGGAATAAACCATGTGAAAATTGGAAAATGACAAAGGGAAAATGATAAAAGGGGGAAAAGAATGAAGAAAAATTGTAAATTTGAATGATAAGAAGAAAAGAGTGGGAAGAGAAGAAAAGGAGGAAAAAATTAAGGACGAAGAGAAAAAAGAAAATGTAGAAACGAAAGGAAATAAATAAATAAGGAATTGATAAAAGCCTGAGAAGAATAAAGAATAAACAGTAATGAATAAAGAAAAATGTAAAAACAAAAGAAATGAAAACGAATTAAGGACGGAAAGAAAAAAGAAAATGAAGAAACGAAAGGAAAGAAAAAATAAGGAATTGATAAAAGTCTAAGAAGAATAAAGAATAAACAGGAATGAAAAAAGAAAAATGTAAAAACAAAAGGAAAGTAGAAAGAATTAAGGAGGGAAAGAAAAAAGAAAATATAGAAACGAAAGGAAAGAAAAAATAAGGAATTGATAAAAGCCTGAGAAGAATAAAGAATAAACAGTAATGAAAAAAAAAGTAAAAACAAAAGGAAAGGAGAAAGAATTAAGGACGGAAAGAAAAAAGAAAATGAAGAAACGAAAGGAAAGAAAAAATAAGGAATTGATAAAAGTCTAAGAAGAATAAAGAATAAACAGGAATGAAAAAAGAAAATTGTAAAAACAAAAGGAAAGGAGAAAGAATTGAGGACGGAAAGAAAAAGAAAATGAAAAAACGAAAGGAAAGAAAAAATGAGGAATTGATAAAAGCCTAAGAAGAATAAAGAATAAACAGTAAAGAAAAAAGAAAAATGTATAAACAAAAGGAAAAGAGAAAGAATAAAGGACGGAAAGAAAAAAGAAAATATAGAAACGAGAGGAAAGAAAAAAATAAGGAGTTGATAAAAGCCTAAGAAGAATGAAAAATAAAATTAATGAAAAAAGAAAAATGCAAAAACAAAAGGAAAAAAAGGAAGATACTGATAAAAATTAAAAATATATATAATAAAGAAGGAAATATAAAAAGGGAGGAAAGAAGATTTATATTACTTGTGGTTAATGAAGAATATAAAAAAGTAAATAAAGAAGATTAAAAAAGTGAAGAATTAAATATTATTGTAAAAAATGTAATAAAATTAATGAAATGCGAAAGGAATTATATATAAATTCAGATCGAAAGAATGAAGGAAAATGAAAAAAAGAGGAAATAAACCAGATAGAAGAAAAAATAGGAAAGAAGAAAGATAGAAAAAAAGTAAAAACAAGACAACAGAAGAAAAAAGAAAACAAGACAAAGACAAAAGGAAGTAGGAACAAAGAAAAGAACAAATAAGAGAGAAATAGAAAAATTGGAATAGCAGGAGAAAGGAAGTGATGCAATAAACGAAGAATAAGAGGGAAGGAAAGAACGAACGAAGGAAGAGAGGAAGGAAATAAGAAAGGATTGTAAGAAGGAAGGAAGAAAGGAAGGAAGGAAGGAAAAGAGTAAAGAAAGGAAGGAACCTAGAAAGAATAAAAGGAAGGAAGGGAGGAAGAGGAGGTAGGAATAAAGAGGAGGAAGGAAGAGGAGGAAGAAAGACGATGCAAGAAGGAAGAGGGGGAAGGAAGAGAAGAAAGGAAGGAAGAGGACGTAAGAAGGAAGAGGGAGAAGGAAGAGGAGAAAAGAAGGAAGAGGAGGAAGGAAGAGGAGAAAGGAAGGAAAAGGAAGAAGGAAGGAAGAGAAGAAAGGAAGGAAGAGAAGGAAAGAAGGAAGGAAGAGGAGGAAAGAAGGAAGGAAGAGGAGGAAAGAAGGAAGGAAGAGGAGGAAGGAAGGAAGAGGAGGAAGGAAGAGAAGAAAGGAAGGAAGAGGGGGAAAGAAGAGAAGGAAGGAAGGAAGAAGAGGAAGGAAGAGAAGAAAGGAAGGAAGAGGAAGAAGGAAGAGGAGGAAGGAAAGAAGGAAGGAAGAAGGAAGAGGAAGGAAGGAAGAGGAGGAAGGAAGAGGAGGAAGGAAGAAGGAGAAGGAAGGAAGGAAGGAAGGAGAAGGAGAAGGAGAAGGGCATCTCGAACATTTTGCTCGGTCGAGATCAGCACCTCGTAAAACGTTGCAAGGCTCCTCCTATTCCTCCTCTTCTTCCTCTTCCTCCTCCTCCTCCTCTTTCTCCTCTTTCTCTTCACATTCACCTTCTTCTGTATCCTCTTCCTCTTCCTCTTCCTCCTTTTCTTCTTCCTGCTCTTTGCCTTCCTCTTCCTTTTTGATTTCCTAATCCTTCTTCCCTTTTACATTCCTCTTCCTCTTCTTCTTCTTCTTCTTTTTCTTCTTCTTCTTCACCCTTTCCTTGTTTCTGTTACTCCTCCTTCTCCTTCCCCTATCCTTCCTCATCCTCCTTCTCTTTCTATGCTCCTTCAATTTCCTCCTCTTCCTCTTCCCCTTCCTCCTCTTCTTTCTTGTATTCTTCCCCTTCCCCTTCCTCTTCCTCTTCCACTTCCTCTTCCTCTTCCTCTTCCTCTTCCTCTTCCTCTTCCTCTCCCTCTTAATTTTTCTCTTCTTCTTCCTCTTCCTCTTCCTCTTCCTCTTACTCTTACTCGTTCTCATCATCTTCTTCTTCCTCTTCCTCCTCCTCTTTCTCTTCCTCTTCTTATTCCTCTTTCTATTCCTCTCTCTCTCTCTCTCTCTCTCTCTCTCTCTCTCTCTCTCTCTCTCTCTCTCTCTCTCTCTCTCTCTCTCTCTCTCTCTCTCTCTCTCTCTCTCTCTCTCTCTCTCTCTCTCTCTCTCTCTCTCTCTCTCTCTCTCTCTCTCTCTCTCTCTCTCTCTCTCTCTCTCTCTCTCTCTCTCTCTCTCTTTCTCTCTCTCTCTCTTTTCCTCCTCCTCTAGCTCCTCTTCCTCCTCTTCCTTCTCTTTCTTCTCCTATTCCTGGTCACCTTCCTCCTCCTCCTCCTCCTAACAGTGGCCACTTCCCTGTGAATGGCCCCTTCAATGCAAGATGGGAACGCAGTCTATGGTCAACCATTTTTGTCCGTCTCTGTTTTCCCATGGCTCTTGCTTTCTCTCTTTTTGCACATATCAAGTGGGATGGGGGGAGGGGGTGTTAGCGGCGTTCTTCGACCTTTTCCTCTCTCTCTCTCTCTCTCTCTCTCTCTCTCTCTCTCTCTCTCTCTCTCTCTCTCTCTCTCTCTCTCTCTCTTTTATTTTCTCTCTTTCTTTCTCTTCCTCTTTCTCTGTCTCTATCTACCTCTGACTGTTTCTCTGTCTGTCTGTCTGTCTGTCCATCTCTCTCTTCCTCTCTATTTCTCTCTCTTTCTCCCTCCCTCTCTCTCACTCTTCCTCTCTCTCTCTCTCTCTCTCTCTCTCTCTCTCTATATATACATATATATATATATATATATATATATATATATATATATATATATATATATATATATATATATATATACATATATACATATATATATATATCCCTCTCGCTTTCTTTCTCTCTCATGCACACACACACACACACACACACACACACACACACACGCGCGCGCGCACACACACACACACACACACACACACACACACACACACACACACACACACACACACACACACACACACACACATACACACATACACTCCCCTCCTCTTTTCCCCTTTCTTCCTTTTGCGTCTGTCTGGGCAACCTCTCCCACTTCCCCTCTCTCCTATATTTGATTAACTTTACCATCTCTTTCTCTCTCCCCTATCCCTATCTACTTCTCTGTCAATCTCTCCATCTATTCATCACTCTGGTCATCCATCAGTCTGAGCAATCATATGTCTGTTCATAGGTATATACAATCATTCTAGGCAAAGGGTTGAAGACACTCTGCCTCGTAATCAATTGATAAGACTTAATTTTATTACGGGTTGAGACAGATATCCATATTTTCGTCACTAGCACACTTTAAAATGAAATATATTCCTGTTTTTTTTTTTATTGACCGTAAAGTAGAAGGCAATTGAAGGCTAGTATAATGGTCAAACGGTCAAGTTAAATCAGGGCGTATTCTGGACAATACAATGATCTGGGTTCCTGAACACTTATGAAATTCTAAGACGGTTCCTGAGTAAAAAAGATAAAAAAAAATCACCCAAGCGATACCAAAATAGTATTTATATGGAAATGAAGTAGATTATATTGCACAAGACATTTTTATGGCACAAAAATAAAAGATAAAAATGTATTTCATTGAAGTTATGTTATATCCAGTATCT
>NC_134802.1:38551256-38563756 GCF_046742065.1 Oratosquilla oratoria
GCACTGCTTCTGACCCAGGGCAGTGGACAGGATACAGGGATGACCCGTCATCCAGGAGGTGCCAATATTACAGGGAGGGAGGAGGGTGGAGGGGAGTGAAATATATAGGAAATGGAATAGGTGGGAGTGGTCTCTATGCCTTTTTCTTTTTGGCTACCCCCCGTGTAGGGGGAAAAAGCCTTTGGTATATGTATGTATGTATGTATGTATGTATGTATGTATGTATGTATGTATGTATGTATGTATGTATGTATGTATGTATGTATGTATGTATGTATGTATGTATGTATGTATGTATGTATAAACTGTGCTCTGTTATCTTGATGTGATGACTTCGTCTACATCACCCTTGTTAAAGACTTTTACCCATTTGAAAGTAAACTGATGAGGTGAGAACTTGGGCCAAATGGTTATACTTTTTTTATCCGTATCATAGATTATATTGAGTGGATGAGTGTTGGGGGAGAGCATTGTCATATGATAAAGTGGTAGGGATGAAAGCCAGCTTTAAATATCAGACCCTTCTGTGGAATAAATGTACCTCTGTACATTACTTTTGACCCGAGCAGTGTGGCGGGGACCAGGGTGATCCTTTATACCTTAGGTGCTGAGGTGAGAGAAGTGGTGGAAGGGGCTCTATTTGCTTATATCGAGGATGACTGCTTTGATTCAGGGAACCCTTTTATAATGGGAAAAGATCCTTTGATATAATCAGTATATACTAAGTTCAAAAGGTAGCAGGACTTTTCTAAGCATAATAACACCCAAGGCAAAGGCTGCTTTGAAGTTTTAACCACTCATTCTCTTACCTTATTAATTATATGAAGTATTATGATCTAGTGACACTTTATAAGAATATCAAGTGTTCAGAGCGTTGGTTTCAATTTCTTGTTCTATCTAGGTTGTCCTCTCCACCAGTATCCATTTGTTTTCCTGTTCATCTTTTTTCACCCAATCCAGCTTTTGGTCTTTCTGTCTATACCTGATATCTAGAGCTATTCCTCATTTGTCTTGCACTAAATAAAGCCTATTTTCTTGGACTCCTTTATTTATAATGCATTTATTTGTTTTGCTTTGGTGATAAAGGAATTTCATAAAATAAGGGTCCTGTATACGAGGCAAAGTGATTGTAAAGACCTCGATTGGCATCTTTAGGTGACAGTCACTTCTTTGTGGTCTGTCATTGATTACTAACACTTCAGCCCACGTAATTTATATAAATGTTTTTATATTCTCTTAAACGCATTTTGTTACATTAATGTGACAAAAATCAGAATACCTCTTCTAGGGTATTTGTATTATTTGGAAAATATTTGTAGTCATGCCTATAGTCGTGTCATACATACCAGATTCTAAAGATTTATATTGAGGGAGAAGAGGGGAGATTTCCGGTCGACTGGAGGGGTGTGTGTGTAGTTCTACTGTACAGGGAAGGAGGGGACAGATTTGAATGAAACAGTTTTAGAAGGATCGGCCTGTTGAGTGTGGTTGGTGAGATGTATAGGAACGCGTTCATTGAGAGGATTGGGAGGGGAATTGAAATAGTACTGTAGTTGTGGGGAGCTGATGGATTAGGACGGGAGAGGGTACGCAGATAGGATTTTTGTAACAAAACATATATGATTTTTCTTTTCTTTTTTTACAAAGGGTGGGGATGTCATTTGTGGTTCTATGTATTTAGAGAAGGCTTATAACACGATTGACAGGGTCGCGTTGTGGGATGTAGTGCAGGTCTATAGGTTAGGGGAAGGCTACGAGTATTGAGGGCGGTCAAGAGTTATCTGCTTTAGTGATATAGGTTATGCGATGGTGGTTAGAAAAGAGAGTGGATGGTTTGAGGCAAAGATGTGGCTATGCTAGGGTTATGTGATGCCACCATGGTTGGTCAACGTTTATATGAATAAGGTGGACTGAAGATATTGGTTG
Organism: Oratosquilla oratoria; assembly: GCF_046742065.1. NCBI lineage: Eukaryota > Metazoa > Arthropoda > Malacostraca > Stomatopoda > Squillidae > Oratosquilla > Oratosquilla oratoria. Next base: position 38,553,183 of record NC_134802.1, read on the forward strand.
GGTTTTGACGCAGGAGGTTGGGAGTAAATGGAAGTAAAAATTGAGAGCAGGTTGTTGTTTATTGGTGGCATTGTACTTGTGGTTTGACCACAAAATGGCCGGGGGCGATTGGTGGCCGGGTTTGGGAGGATATGTAGGAAGAGGGGGTTGAGAGTAGATATGAACAGAGTTAGGGTAGTGAGGTGTGGAAGTGAAGGGAGTAGTGTTGGTTCGGAAGTGGTTTTAGGAAAATCTTTTGAGTATTTGGCTTTAACAAGGGTGATGCAAACAAGGTCATCATATCAAAACAACGGGGCAGGACTCGCAGCAATGGTTATAAACTGGACAAATTTAGATTTAAAAAGGAAATAATTAAGAATTGGTTTACTAATAGGGTGGTCGACGAATGGAATAAACTTAGTAACCATGTAGTAGGCGCTGAAACTATCAATTGTTTTAAGAAACGATTAGACAACTTTATGGATGGGGATGGCAGGTGGTAATGGGTACGGAGCTGCCTAGAGCAGGCCTTATGGTCTCTTGCAGTCTCCTTCATTCTTATGTTCTTATGTTCTATGAGATACGAACCGGGGATAGTGGGTGGAGGCGAATTTAGGAAACGTGAGACTGGAGAGATATTTGTTTGGGGTTGTATGGGATGGTGACTGGGGATGATGGGTGGAGATGAATTACAGAGCAAGACAAGTAAGTAAATGTTTGGGTGAAAGAACGGTACCATGGGAAATAGGTGTCAGGGTGTAATGGTGGCATAGAATATTCTTTGTGTGTTGTACATACGTATTTGTAATATTGTTTATCTATTATTATATATTTTATACATTATTGTGAGGACCAAGTGTGTAAGCGTGTATGTTTTCCCGCCAAGTCGAAGCTTGTTGACATCGCTTGGCGTCAGAGCCCGGAGGCTCGGAGCCAGTCTTGGTTCAGCTTACAAAGCTACCGCACGATTGGTTTTGTAGTGCTTTCTCACATTATAATTAATTCAATATTTTGTAAATTGATTGGTTCATTGGCCACCCCAGTACAAGGGAATAGATGGAGAGAGGAGACTATACAAGGAAGTGGTAATGCCTCTGGCTTTGTACGGGATGGAGACTTGAAAATTGAAGAAAACATAACGGAAGAGCCTTAGTGAGTTTGGGATTAAGTGTTTAAATATGATGGAGTTGCGAGGGTGGATGGAGTGAAGGATGTAAAGATGGGATGGAGAGAGGATCCTGATAGACTGTAGGCAGATAGGATAGATCAAAGAAAGAGATGGTTTGGCTATATTGAAAGAATGAGTGAAGACAGGCTACCAAAAGGATTATGGGAAGCAGGTGTGAATAAATGGAACTTGAGGGAAAGAAAGAAATTAAGTGAATGGACAAGGTGGAGGAGCATTTAATTGCCATTCGGTTTAGTTATGTGATTCAGTTTAACGTCGCGAAGTCCCCCTATCAGGAGGCTGTGACAGTGCCCCTCACTGAAGACTTTATAGCGTGGAATTTGATTGACGACGCTCTAGGTCAGACTCGTTGGCGGTAGAGTTCTAACTGATGTCACCTCGACCTCCGCCGCAAGTGGTGGAGCTCTAAGCCCGCTCGACCAGTGTTCAAAAGGGGAAAAACCTAGACGTGAATAGTGAGTGGTTGTAAAAGAAAGAGGAAATGAGGAGTCTAAAGGTATTTAATTTTGTTTCCTTTGTATATTTTTCGAGTGTAATTAAACGGTAGAAGTGAACCAGCCCCAGTTATCGGGCCCCACTGCGGAGATGCTGTGTCTTACTGCATTGTCTCTGACGTTGTTGTGGTGGTCAGAGGTGACCTTTCATCAACGGAGAGATAGCTCGTTATCGGGCCCTACTGCGGATATGCTGTGTCTTACTGCATTGTCTCTGACGTTGTTGTGGTGATCAGAGGTGACCTTTCATCAACGGAGAGATATCTCGCTATCGGGCCCTACTGCGGATATACTGTGTCCTACTGCATTGTCTCTGGCGTTGTTGTGGTGGTCAGGGGTGACCCTTCATCAACGGAGAAATAATATGGGAGGCAATGAATTGGTTTTGGAGGGATGCGGGATGGGTAGTGGGCGGATGTATGTGTTAACTCACTGTCAGAACGAAGGTGGCTTGACGTGACGTTGAGAATTTCTCTCGGGATTTCTCGGGTGTACTGATTTAGACCAACAAGCATCAGAACAACTACACCCTATTTTATTCACCCCCCAAGAAGACCAAGGCATGGGGCCTTAGAACAACCTCAAGAGAGAATAGAAAAGAAGGAAGAGCGGGGGTGACACTCACTTCCCCCGCTTTATAAGGGGAAAAGAATTTTTGGTATGTATACACCAAGAAATTTGAATTTGTACGTGAAAAAATGTATACAAACTCCATATAATCACAAAGAATTTAAAAATTATTTTAGATTCACTTTGTATAAAAAGAGACAAATACTTGCATGCATATTTCTTACATTGGTGATTTCTCAACCTTTTATATCTCACAGTACAGTAAGCTAGGCAATGGAATGGTCGAGGCACACCATCAGTATTTATAAAAAAGGTTTGGTCATTTAAAAGAATAGGAATGATAAAAATATGTTCATGTGTTAAAAATATAATAGTTTATTAATTTGGTTTTCAAAAATATACTGTTGATCATGGTTTTCAACAGAATTTAGATTTTTTTTTACATATTTCTTGCTTTTACAATGAAAGAAAATGCTATTGGAAAAGGTGCTTTACAATGAGAAATAACATGAAACTTTCAGATATAGATTGTTTTTAAAAACAGATGTAAGTAAAAATAAGAAATCGTTCGCTTACATAAAAATATTAATGGGAAACCTTTGGTTGGTGTTGTTTCATTATGTTCCTCGTCCATGGTCGAATGGTTGACAAGCGAATCCTCAGGTGTCTGAAGCCGTGATCTGGCCTTTATCTTTAATATGCTCATGGCAGAGAAGCCAGGTAAGCAGAACTTCAAATGTCTTTTTGAAAGAACAATCAAAATGAAGTCATATCTGTCGGTAGGTACGTCATTTCCAGTCCTCTGTCATTTTTAATATCCGTCAGTTCATCCTCCTCGACAACAGTTAATACTGCTGACTCGCACGCACTCCGCACAAACCGATATTTCCAAGGAAGATACACCAAGTGATAGGAAATACTTTTTCATTTTGCTTTTTACTCAGTAGTGACAAATTTGTAAAATTAAATTGACAGTGTTTCTGTCCTGCATGCATTTTTTTTTTTTTTTTTTGTGAACTCAAACATTTCAACTTTTTTTTTCGTTTTGTTTTCTTTTCTTCTGGCTCCTCACAATGTCAGTGCACGTCGAGATACTTTCATTCTTCCTTTGCATATTCTTAAAGAGTGTTCAGGGTTTGGAATATATCAGATAGGAATGCAACTTTATTCCACCAAGGTTTCATTGTTTCATTACTGAGCATGTCAACCAGCTCACACTCTTCTGATGTCAAACATATAAGAAGCTCCTCACTCAGTTAATAAAACCGCAAAAGCACCTGCCATTGAAATAACCATTTCACTTCTGAATGCGGTAGAGGTTTGTGTGAGCAGATTCTATGGCAGAATATATTGTTGAAAACAACCATGAATTTAATGACTTACATTTGATGTAGTAAATTTTTTTTATCGTCTCATCTAAAGCTCGAGTACTAATGACTTTGAAATAAGGCCCTCTCTATGCAGAAAACAATGGTTAAAAACAATGGCAAGGTTCTTCTGTTTGGCAATTGCAATGAATCCTTTTAGGCTTCCAGACATAGAGGTTGCATTATACGTGCAGATGCTTATGCATGATACCCATGCCAAATCGTAAGAAATAAAAGTTAATCAATTATATGCGAAACAAAAGTTAATCAATTATATGTCTTCTTTATCAACAAACCCGTCATCCAAAAGGAGACAAGATAAGAGGGAGGGAGGAAGGTGAATGGGAGTGGAGTATGTAGGGATGGGATGTGTGGGAGTGGATTTTATGCCTTTGTTTTTGTATTTATTTATTTTATTCTATTTTTTTGCTATCTCCCTTGTAAGGAGGAAAAAGGCGTTGGTATATGTATGTATGTAAAAACAAACCTAGTAAAAGTTAAGAGTTGAGCTTTACTAGGGATGTCAGTTGGCTCGTCCAACTGGATGGCTAAGCATTTGGTTTCTTTAATGCCAGCTACCACTTGTGACTCTTGAGATATACGACGACTAATGGTGTTATCTGACATGGGATTTTCAAAACCTGTTTTTCACAATTTTTGCAAAATAATATATTTATCATTTTTGAGCATGCTGGCAATATTACTGATTCTGCAACTGTATGTGATTTTATATTTTTTGGTAACGATTCCTGCAACCGCATCACTTCTTGAGGTTTGTCAGAAATAATTGTGATTTTTGTTAATTGTTGAGACTAGTGTGTTTGATTAGCAACAAGTTTTTCGAAGTAATAAATGGATTTCTTCCATAAATATGAGTCCTTTGTGTGAAGGCGTCTTTTCAACTTACTTAGAACCATAGCTAGGTTTGCCAACTTCTCGCCGCAGACAACACACGTAGGACGAGTTTGTTCTTCTTCAGATGAAACGAATCCTAAGGACAAGTAGTTTTCTTTATGCAGTCAAACAATTGACTTAGAATTGATACTGCCAGTCCTTAGTTTTTACCACTAGAACCAGTCAGCCATACTTCCTTCATTATCATAATTTTCTATTTTTTTTCATAACAAATTTATCCATGTTTAGTAATATCTGGAAAAAAGAATGGTATTGTTAATTAGAAATAACGGTTTTTTTTTTCAAAAGTGCATTTTTGAGTACACAATGCAAATCCGAGAATTTTCATCTATACAAAAATCGTTAAATTATTTTTATTTTATTATTTGCGAAGATTTTTTAAAGAAGAAAAAGGTATAAGACTTGCAATATCTGCTTAAAAAGGTATTCATTTAATAGAAAGAAATTACTATGAAAAGTTGTTAAAAAGAATAACACAAACACTGTTGGGTCGAAATAAACACAGCAGCGCACAAAGCATTATACCTCTTACATTACTGAGCACGTCAGATAGACTGTCCAACGGAGGCGCCGGCTGCATGGCAGTAGAAATTGACGGCTCTACACTACAGAATCCAGGAGAGAGTGTCATTTGTCTTTTAATGCACAACACATCTATTTATTGTATTACTTAGAAATAAGAGTTTAATACATAATTTTAAAACGTATAGAAAAGAAAGAAAGAAAAAGAAGAGAAAAAATACTGGGAAACATGTCCTATGACCATTGTCTGAGGGAGGATCAACCTTACTCAAAACTCCCGTGGCTCATCCTCAGATGTTTCATGACACAAATGTCCGCAACACGCATATTGACAATCACTGTCTTACAGTACAAGAGGCCATTGCTCCAACCAGCACAGTAGTAAAACGTACACTACTTATTAGCAACTTATATTTTGTGGTAATCATAGAAGAAATGAGTAAATCTAGTTTATATAACGCTATTGTTTCCAAATTTGCTGATGATACAAAACTATGCGGAATGGCAAATAATCACTTAAACTAATTAGATGTCCAAGAAGATTTAGATAAATTACAGCAATGGTTCGAAAAGTGGCTAATGAAACTTAACACAAATAAATGCAAAGTAATGCACATAGGTAAAAATAACAGTAAGTACGATTACAAGTTATTTGGAAATTCGTTAACGAAAATGGATCGTGTAAAGGATCTCAGTGTAATTATTAGTAACGATCTCAAATCATCCAAGCAGTGTATTTCAACCTCTGAGAAAGCAAGTAAGATTCTAGGAACGATTGCGCGATCTTTAGACTTTAAAAGACCAATCCCTCATTAACAAGCTATATAAATCGTTAGTTCGTCCACATTTGGAATATGCTGTTTCCGTATTGCCACCGAATCTCATTAAAGACATTGACAGATTGGAAAAAGAACAACGGCGAGCCACAAAACTGATTCCAAATATCAAAAATAAGTCATACGAAAATCGACTATAACATGTGATATGATACAGGTTCTTATGATTCTACAGGGAATTGACAACATAAAAAAATGACAGAATTTTTACACTGAATAAGAATCAGACAAGTAACAATGGTCTCAAACTGTCAGGAAATGTATTTAGTTTGGAAGTGGTTAGAAACAACTTTGCCAACCATGTAGTTAGTGAATGGAATAAACTTCCTGCACAGGCAGTGCAATGTAGTTCAGTTCAAAGCTTTAAGAATCATTTAGATAAACACCTAAGTAAGATGTTGTAATGACTGTCATTTAGTTTATATTTTTTGTTTTGTTATCATTTGTCTGTTTGTTTATTACCATTTGCTTGATTAACATTTATTATCAGTTATATGTTAATTTATTATTATTTACATGTTTGTTATTATTCAAATATACCTATGCATTAATCTATTGATTTGATTTATCATTATTTATATCATTATATTATATCATTTATTTATTTATTCATTTATTTGTTTGTTTATTTGTTATAGTTTTTTTCCGCATCCGACCTGGTTATAGAACAAAAGGTCTCCTGTCTGCATGCTCCGCCTACGCAATCCTTTGTAATCCTTTGTGATGTTTATATTCATATGCATTTCTTCCTTTCTGTCGCCAAGTAACTTGATTCAAAACTAAAAAAAAAAAAAAAAAAAAAAACGCTAATGTCATTCTTTAGCCGGGTGAGAATTAGATATCACATAAACTATTAAACCTCATATTTACATAACGATAATAATGATTACGAATCCATACTTAATTTGCATAGGATATTCAAGATAGAATTAAAACAATAACAACCAAATAGTAGTAATCTTATTAGCTGTTAAGTATAGGAATATAGAAATATTCATCTGACGTGTTGTATATGGTTGGATAACTTGGCAATATTGCCATATTTTGGTCGCTCTATAGTATCTCATAAGCTCTTTGGAGACACGGTAACCAATCAAAATCGCAGAAAGGAATCGAGCCAATGGGAAACTATTAGAGGGACATGTCGACCAATAACAGGCTGAGATTGAAGGAAGGGAGGAGCGAATAGAGCATTAACAGAATGAATAGACTACAAGAGGGTATGATTTATAACCGTATTCAGAAGCTATTGTCAACAAAAATGACGAACTTAAATCCCATTTTATCATTATGTTATAAATGAGTATTCTCTATCAGTGTGTGTGTGTGTGTGTGTGTGTGTGTGTGTGTGTGTGTGTGTGTGTGTGTGTGTGTGTGTGTGTGTGTGTGTGTGTGTGTGTGTGTGTGTGTGTGTGTGTGTGTGTGTGTGTGTGTGTGTGTGTGTGTGTGTGTGTGTGTGTGTGTGTGTGTGTGTGTGTGTGTGTGTGTGTGTGTGTGTGTGTGTGTGTTTGTGCGTGTGTGTGTTTGTGCGTGTGTGTGTATAAATATTCGTCTGTGTAAATACGCGTGTGAGTTTGTATTTATTTCTCCTATTTCACTACTAACTTAAGTACATATATATTGAAACAATGTACTATTTTTTCATTCATTTATGCACCTCCTTTTTTGTTGTTGTTGATAAGTAAACGAATAAATAAACAGTTTAATGAATAATGAAATATAAGTGAATAGTTGAATAAACATAGATAAAGAGATAAATGTGTAAAACATAGACAAGTAAATGGATAAACAAATAAATAATTAATGGAAGAGGTAGCTTGATAAATTAACAGAGAATTAATAAGTCAATAGATAAATAAATAAGTATATATACAAACTTATTGTAGATTAAGCAAGGATATAAACAAATAGTTGAATAAACAAGCATATAAACAAATAGAAAAATAGATAATAATAGATCAAGTTTGATAAGTAAAAAGATAGGTGGATAAAAAATAATCAAGTAAATGTACAAATAAGTAGATAAACAGCTAACGTAAAAACGATAGTAGTTTTCAGTCTCGATTATACCATGACGATTATGATCGTCAACAGCTGCATGGCCACAATGACTTAAATAAATAACTTCATAGATGAATACATATAAAAACTAGCAAATTCTGTATATATCAGTATTCTGGTATAACAAACAATTCACTCATCCGTGTAATTAAAAACAGAAACTATTACAAATAGCCTATGCTGTCATTTGGTCGAGTGGGAAAGTTTTGGACACCATCGGGTCATGTTGACCTGGTTTCGATATTCAAGTGACCTTGAATCAGATGTGCTGGAAAATTAGTCTTTCACCTCGCTCCATATTCCAGGGATAACATAGTGATATGAAATTTTGTTTTGTTTTGTTTTGTTTTGTTTTGTTTTGTTTTGTTTTGTTTTGCTTTGCTTTGTTTTGTTTTGTTTTGTTTTGTTTTGTTTTGTTTTGTTTTGTTTTGTTTTGTTTTGTTTTGTTTTGCTTTGCTTTGTTTTGCTTTGTTTTGCTTTGCTTTGCTTTGCTTTGCTTTGTTTTGTTTTGTTTTGTTTTGTTTTGTTTTGTTTTGTTTTGCTTTGCTTTGCTTTGCTTTGCTTTGTTTTGCTTTGTTTTGTTTTGCTTTGCTTTGCCTTGCTTTGCTTTGCTTTGCTGTTTTGTTTTGTTTTGTTTTGTTTTGTTTTGTTTTGTTTTGTTTTGTTTTGTTTTGTTTTGTTTTGTTTTGTTTTGTTTTGTTTTGTTTTGTTTTATTTTGTTTTGTTTTGTTTTGCTTCGGTTCATTCCGTTTTGTCCGTTTTTGATGGTATTTCTTTTGTTTTGTTTTGATTTGTTTTGCTTTTTTTTTTTTTTGCCTTGCTGTATGTTATCTTTATTAATTATGCTTTACATTGTCTATTCTTATTTAATTTTTTGTTTATAATTTTACTAAATTTACTTTAATTTAAATTGTTTTAATTTATCATATTTACTTTTGTTTTAGGATATTCTATTTTCTTTCCTTTTATCTATTTTATCCTTCCTTTTTCATTCTGTTCTAGTTTATTTGATTAAATTTAGTTTATTTATTTAATTATTTTTGTAATGATTTGCAACCTCTTTAGATTAAGGAAGAGGTATACGTATATACATGTATTGTATATGTACATGAATATGTGTGTATATATATATATATATATATATATTTATATATATATATATATATATATATATATATATATATACTTATACACCAAAGGCTGCTTCCCCCTTACAAGGGGGGTAGGAAAAAAAAAGGCATACTATCCACTCCCACCCACTTCATCCCCTATATACTTTACTCCCCTCTACCCTCTTCCCTCCCTCTTATTGTGGCACCTCCTGAATGATGGGTCATCCCTGCATCTTGTCCATGCCCTGGGTCAGAAGCAGTGTCGTAAGGCACAGCACATCCACAGCAAGGCCGCTTCATATATATATATGCTGGTACATTGTGACAAGTTGATGAAGGTGGAAAAAGAAGAGGCGGGTCTAGTTCCGAGTTCCTGAGTTTATTCCTGACCTGTCCGAACTCACTGACTGAACTCACCTAAAATCTCCATTTTATCTTCTATGCTTCTTATTCCATGCTGGACTTCAATACCACTATTGAAAAATAGGAATGATTGGGAAGAATTAAAAAGTACAAATAACGTTCAAGTACCGGACTTCACGAGAGCCAACTTTGTCAAGAGGAGTAACTATATGAGAAAATAGAATCACCTCCGAGACTGACCCAAAGAGCTGTGACGGGGACAGATATACGGTCAATCCTGACGTCATTAGGGCGGTCAGTGGTCGGGTCACGGAGGGTATGCGTGCCTTAGGTCAGGTCACTTGCCGGCGTGGGGTCAACAGTCTGGTCAGTGAATTGGACGAAATGTATAGTAACTTAACAAATTTAATTCTAAATACACAAAATAAATTTATTCCCCTCAAGCCAATACGGAAGAATAGTAATACTCCCAAATGGAAGACGGACGAGCTGAAACACGAGATTGGAATGAAAAGAGGACTTTGTGTAAGAATAAATGACGAAAATGTCATGATAGAATCGGAGGAAAAAATGAATGAGGACGATTTTGACAAATTGTTCACATGGACGGTGAAATGCCAAATGAACTTCAATATCTCAAAGTGCAGCGTGTTAAATGTAGGGCTACACAGCCCCAGAAATATATATAGCTTAGATAACACGTTTTTAGAGAAAACTGCGTGTGAGAAAGAGAAAGTTCTAGTGAGTCCTGACCTTACTTCCAGGAAACAGTGCATTAGTGCCAGGAATTAGCCACAGAACATTAGGTTTCATTGCTAAGACGATTACGAATAGAAGTGCAGAGGTAATTATCAGAATCTATCTAGCGTTAGTTAGACCCATCCTTGACTATGCGTTACAGTTTTGCTCTCCGTCTTATAGAATGGACATCACTTCATCAGAATCAATACAGAGGAGAATGACCAAAATGATACATGGGCTCAGAAATTTACCTTACAAAGAGAGGCTTACGCACCTTAACTTACACTTTTTAGAAAGACGCTGAGTGTAGGGTGATCTAATAGAGGTGTCTAAATGGATCAAAAGCTTTAACAAGGGTGATGCAAACAAGGTCCTCTTATAGGACAACAGGGCAAGACTTGGAGTAACGGATTTAAACTGGACAA
>NC_134802.1:38568756-38571256 GCF_046742065.1 Oratosquilla oratoria
GTGTAAGCGTGTGTGTGTGTGTGTGTGTGTGTGTGTGTGTGTGTGTGTGTGTGTGTGTGTGTGTGTGTGTGTGTGTGTGTGTGTGTGTGTGTGTGTGTGTGTGTGTGTGTGTGTGTGTGTGTGTGTGTGTGTGTGTGTGTGTGTGTGTGTGTGTGTGTGTGTGTGTGTGTGTGTGTGTGTGTGTGTGTGCATGTATTACCTAAATAAAAAGCTAAGTAACTGTTCCATATCCACACATGAAACTAGTCTGTTTTGCTCATAAACCAGTCAATATCTATGACCACAAACAAACGTTATCTTAGTATTCTGTCTTAACATGTACCGCTTTTTGTTCCGTATTTGACTCCTCTTTTGGTTCATTTTCAATTAACCTTTAGTAATTTGTCGTACATATATATTTTTTCCCTTATTAGGCCTATTTTTGTTACAATTTTTCCACTGTCCTATATATGTCTTTTCTTCTACTTCTCTCTGTTTTTTTTTTCAATCTTTGTCCTTTTTAGCCCATATTTGGCCTTTTTCATTCTCCTTTCTCTCTGTCGTTTTTCAACTTGTTGCAACTCCGTAATTCTAAATTCATCACTCTCTTTTCATTCTTTTCATTTTATTTCTGCTCTTCTTTAGGCTTACTTTATCTTCCCTTTCTTCCCAATCTTTTTCTTCTCTGTGTTTATCTGTCTAGTGATGGCCTCTTTCTCCCCCGCCAGATTCAATCTCATGAGCCAGAATTTGGCTCATTTGGACGTGAAAAACATCACCTGTTTTTCCATATTAAACGGATTTGATTAATATACATTATAATGTTATACAAACTTCCACTTACGTGATATTGGTGGTTAAGGTTATATACAAATACCTACCTACTTGTGTGTGCGTGTGTGTGTGTATGTGTGTGTGTGTGTGTGTGTGTGTGTGTGTGTGTGTGTGTGTGTGTGTGTGTGTGTGTGTGTGTGTGTGTGTGTGTGTGTGTGTGTGTGTGTGTGTGTGTGTGTGTGTGTGTGTGTGTGTGTTTGTGTGTGTGTATGTGTGTGTGCGTGCGTGCGTGTGTGTGTGTGTGTGTGTGTGTGTGTGTGTGTGTGTGTGTGTGTGTGTGTGTGTGTGTGTGTGTGTGTGTGTGTGTGTGTGTGTGTGTGTGTGTGTGTGTGTGTGTGTGTGTGTGTGTGTGCGTGCGTGTGTGTGTGTGTGTGTGTGTGTGTGTGTGTGTGTGTGTGTGTGTGTGTGTGTGTGTGTGTGTGTGTGTGTGTGTGTGTGTGTGTGTGTGTGTGTGTGTGTGTGTGTGTGTGTGTGTGTGTGAGTGTGTGTGTGTGTGTGTGTGTGTGTGTGTGTGTGTGTGTATCTGCGTTTGTGTGCGTGCGTGCGTACGTGCGTGTGTATTTACCTAGTTGTATTTTACCGGACGAGAGCTATGCTCGTAGTGACCCGTTTTCGTATCTCTTCGCATCCAGTTTATTCTTAAAATGATGTATATTTTTGGCACTCACTGATTCTCCGTTTAGTTTGTTCCAGACATCAATCACTTTATGTGGGAAGCTATTCTTTTTCAGGTCTTTTCTGTAACTGTCCTTCTTTATTTTCTTTTCGTGTCTTCTTGTTTCTCTTCTGTCCAAATCTAATATGTCGTCTCTATCGAGGATTTCCATTCCTTTCATAATTTTGTAAGTAGTCAACAAATTACCTCTTTCTCTTCTCTGTTCCAGTGTCCGACAGATGCAATTTCTCCAGTCTTTGCTCGTATGTCAGATTTGACAGTGTAGTTGCCATTTTTGTCGCTGCTCTTTGGATTTTTCTAATTTTCTTATGATCTTCTTGATGCTAGATGCCCACAGTGTTGCAGTATTTTCTAGTTTATGTCTTATCAGTGTAACCACTATGTTTTTAGCCATCTCCTCATCCATGTAGTCGAAGACCACTTTCATTGATCTTAATAAGTTAAAAGTCTCTCCAAACAATTTATTGACATATTTATCAGGTGTCAAGTCACTTGAGATGGTTACTCTCAGGTCCCTTTCTGAATCGACTTTTTTGACTTCCTTGTTTCCAATTTTATATTGACCCGATACTCTATTTTTGCTTTTTCCAAATTCCATTATGCTACATTTCTTAATGTTGAAGTTCATCTCACATCTCTGACTCCATTCCCATATTTTGGCTAGGTCTTCCTGTAGTGATCTGCAATCTTCTTGTGTTCTTACTCTCTTGAGTAATTTAGCATCATCAGCAAAGAAGTTCATGTAACAATTTACTCCCTCATCCATGTCATTTATATATATGGCAAACATTAAAGGAGCCAATACAGAGCCTTGCGGGACGCCACTCTTCACATCTTCCCAGTTCGAATTTTTGTCTATTATGTACCACTCTCATTTTTCTCCTAATTAAGAAATCCTTCATATATTCCAGCAGCTTACCTTGTATTCCTCCTATTGTTTAATTTCATATTAATTCTTTATGTGGTACTTTGTCAAATGCCTTCTGCAAGTCCAAGAAGGCGCAATCTGCC
>NC_134802.1:38598756-38602693 GCF_046742065.1 Oratosquilla oratoria
GCGTGTGGATGTGTGTGTGTGTGTGTGTGTGTGTGTGGTGTGTGTGTGTTGTGTGTGTGTTGTGTGGGAGGTGGTGTGTGTATAGTAGTGTGTGTGTGTGTGTTGCGGTGGTGTGTGTTGTGTTGTGTGTGTGTGTGTGCGTGTGTGTGTGTGTATTGTGTTTGTGTGTGTGTACACATATCATGTTTATATGTATATGTATATATATATAAATATATATATTTATATACTATACACATACATATAAATATTGTTACATATATAATGTACATATACATATGATATATATATATATATATATATACATATATATACTTATATATATGTATATATATACGTATTTATATTATATATTAATATATATATATATATATAGATATATATACGTGTGTGTGTGAGCGTGTATACCTGTCTGTTTTATCGATCTATCTATCTATCTATCTATATTTATATATATAGATATATAAATATATATATATATATATATATATATCTATATAATCGCAATTGACGGTATATGTCAATCGAATAAAAATTCCATAACAGTCATCTCGGGATTCGAACGAGGGGACTTAAAAAAATCAAATCCAAAATTAATAACCTTACAACAAGACACAAATACACAATGCATAACATCTAAAAGATAAGATAGATCCTTGCCGTGGACGCTAGGCCAAAGCTCCACCGTCTGAGCTAAAGGAGATCTAAAGGATCTCCATATTGGAAGTTGATCGAACTCCTTAAGAACTAAGTCGATTGCTTAAACTGGCCATTATAGCTTAATTTTGCGGAGACTTAAGCTCAAACCTCCATAGCCCTTTCGATCGTTGTAATGCCTGAATTGAATAAGCCATTGGAACGAGTTATTATGTTCCAAATCAAGTAATGATCCAACAATCGCCCCGTAAAGATTCGAACCAGGGGTCTTTGCGTGATGCTACGCCAAAGTTCCACCGACTGAGCTAAAGGAGATCATTAAAAAAGTATCCAAAATGAATAGTTGAATCTAACTCCCGAAGAAGCTAAGTCGACGCTACCATCCGTACTTAATCTTACGGATACTTAAACTCAATTCATAGCTTAGTGGTGAAACAGGCTATGATGTCCCTTGACTCAACTTTCTATTGTTAGTAATACTAGAACAAGAATACCCATTGACGGCATATATCAATCAAATAATTCCGACAGACACCCCGAGACTCGAATACGGGGCCTTGCGTGACCGCCTAGGCCAAAGCCCCATCCACCGACTGAATTAAAAGGAGCTCTAAAAAGTCTACAGCTTGGAACGTTGATCTAACTCCCGAAGTACTAAGTCGATTGTTAACTGCCAGCCCTAACTTAATTTTACTGATACATAAGCTCAAACTTTCATAGACGAGTGGCGAAGCTGGTACGAGGTCCACTTGATGCATCTTTCGTCGTATGTAATACCTGAGTAGAGTTCGCCATTGAGGTGACTGCATGTCAATCAAATAATTCTGACAGTCGCCCCGGGGTTCGAACTGGGGCCCATGCGTGACTGCTGGGCCGAAACTTACACTCCCGCTCTCCTCTTCACCTCCTCATTTCGACACGCTATCCAAGCCTAGTAAACCCTACCATACTTTTCAGACATTTCATCTCAAACATGTCATAACTTTTCTTCCCCGACTCTCATTCCAAGTCTTTGGACTCATAGAATTCCGTCGGGACAATCATCCCTTTATACAATCTTCCTCTAAGCATTCATTCTTAGGTACCTGTTTCTCCTTAATAAATATATCTACATCCTCCAAATGCATTTCCTTGTTTCTCTCAAGCTACAAATCTACTCTACACCTCCACTCCTCCATTAACTGCATCATGCCGAGGACCAAGTACTAAAAGCTTATCAACTTATTCCAGCCTCTCTCTTTTTAAACTCAATTCTAACTTCACTAGCCATCCTCTACCCTGGTGTGTGTTTATTTGTTTGTTTGTTTGTGTATGTGTGTGTGAATGTGTGTGTGTGTGTTTCGTGTGTGTGTGTGTGTGTGGGTGTGTGTGTGTGTGTGTGTGTGTGTGAGGGCGTGTGTGTGTGTGTGTGTGTGTGTGTGTGTGTGTGTGTTGTGTGTGTGTGTGTGTGTGTGTGTGTTTTGTTGTGTGTGTGTGTGTGGTTGTGTGTGTTGTTTATGTTGGTGCATGTGGAAGCCTTCCTTTTCTAAAGCATACTTTTATCAAACCAGTTTCCTATTTTACGAATAATCCGTGCTGCAAATTACACAATCCCTGTATATTTAAACAACTTGTTACTATTTATAGAATTCCAATTGCAATTAGCGCAGTCACTATAATTATCTCACAAGTCCGAGCTTGCAATTATTACATACTAATTCTGTTAATTGCATTCAGATTTGGTTGTGAGATAATGTGCTCTGCTCCCCACTGGAATTGTTACAAAGCGAATGCGGTGCTGGCTCAATTGCTGGCTTGTTGGGTGCAAGGAGCATATGTTAAGAAAATCAATACTCCCGCACAAACACACACACACACACACACACACACACACACACACACACACACACACACACACACACACACACACACACACACACACACACACACACACACACACACACACACAACACATAAGTCAAAACAAACAAACAATCACACACCTCGTGCCGCTGTAGTTAGAGTTCTTGCCTGCCACTACGGCTGGTCAGGGCGTCACAGTTATTACCCATAGATTGGTTACACGAGCTCCACGCTCTCTTCCGGAATGGTTAATAACTGTCGATCACGAGTCCAAACACGTGACCCCAAGATCATGGTGAAACACACACACCACACACACAACACACACACACACACACACATTACAACACACACACACACACACACACACACACACACACACACACACACCACACACCACACACACACACACACCAACACACACATTACACACACCACACACACACACACACACAACACCACACTCACACACACACACACACACACACACACACACCCACATACACCCCCACACACACACTCACAACACACACACACACACACCAACACACACCTTCTCACACACACACACACCACACAACACTCACACTCTAATCCAGAGCTCCCAACGTACCTGGAAGAGAGGTTGTAGGGTCCCATAGTAGCACATAGCGTCAGTTCGTGAGGCCTTTGTCTTCAGCAGAAGAGTATCGTGACTCGATTCCCTCCTCAGATCCACTGGTTTCAGGGCCACTGTAAAAGTTGTGATGGCAGGTCAGTTTCTGAGGCGTGACTTACTGATTACGCCGCCGGCCGTCAGAAGTGACACGACTTTTGCCTTGTTAGAGGAGAAGCGGCCTTCCAATACGTAGTCTGCGAGGCAGTACCTCTACCCATTCTCAGAAATTCGGCGGCGGAACGCCACTGACTCGGACGGTGTTACCTTGCGGATAACTCGAAACAAAATGTATTTACGTGGATATACTATGTATGTATATATGTTATATATGTTGGTATTTATGTATGAATGTATGTTATTGCATGTATGTATGTATGTATGTATGTATGTATGTATGTATGTATGTATGTGTATGTATGTTATTTGTATGTATGTATGCACGTAAACAATGGCATGGTATGTATTTTTTATGTATGCATTTATGTATGTATGTGTCACAGCCTGTGGCCTGTCTGTCTTTGTGATACATGAAACTCGAATTGTCATGTCGACGAATGTCCTTATTAATGGACTTCTGATAGAATCCGAAGCATTAGTGGCTATCTTGTGCTTCTACTGACTATGGTGTCTCTGTAATTATGTTGACAAATTTATTTACCTATTTGAACAATTTACATTCTAACCGTTTTGAACACACCAATTACGCCATGATTTTTCCTACATTACATAGCTTCACTTGGCACTGACATAATTGAAACTTACCATGATTATTTCGCTGCC
>NC_134802.1:38603193-38613193 GCF_046742065.1 Oratosquilla oratoria
TGGACTCCCGCATCCCCCTTAACTAAAGTTGATATTCACTGCTTTGACAAAAATAGCCGAGCCAGAGGGAGAGAGAGGGAAAGGGAAAAGCGTGCAAGATCAAAGCGAAATTTAATGACTTCAAATTAATGGAGGCTTCATTATTTCAGGACCTTTTTTTCATTTCCTCAGACTTCATCAACAAAACCTGAAGGAAAATCATTGCGTGTCTCGAGCCAGCTGTCGGAACCCATCGCTGCGACAGCTGGAGTAGATGGCTCAGTCTACACCACCTTAATTGAAATGTATGTTTCGAGGTCGTTTGCCAGCTGAATAAAGCCCTTTGTAACCAAAACACGGAAAAGGTGGTGCAAATGAGATGGATATAATGACCTGGTGTCAAATGGGACGAAATTAAAAGTGTGTGAAAGTGACAGTTGCCGACAAATCTATCGAAATAAACACCACAAGTGAGGACAGAGCCTGTATTAGAACGACGTTTCGCTTGTTATAGCGTTTTCAAGTACATACTCGTAATACACATGACTGAGATTAAATAAGAAGAACTGGGGAACGCGGGAGGGAGACAGGAAGGGAGGTAAGGGGAGGGGGTCACTGAATATTAAGAAAGGTTAAGGAGAAGGTGGATCAAATGTCTGTAAACAGGAAAGGTTAAGGATAAGATAGAACAATTGGTTGGGTGAAGGACATTAGCTCACAACCGAGTATCAATAAAGGCTCCGTGTCCTTACATGGTGTTTATTTCGATGAGATTAAAAGTACCACTAGGTAAGAAAGGGGTTAAGTGAGATTATCTAAAAAGACTATTTCACCGTTTCATCGTGAAGGTTTCCTCCACCACCACCCTACCTTTTCCCTCTGTCCCCTCACTCTCCCCCCTCTCCTTCCCCCTACCGTTCCCCTTCCTCCTTCCCCTTCCCATTCCCTCTCACCTTCCCCTTCCCCTTCCCTCTCAACTTCCCCCTCTCCACCCCTTTCCAAGTCGTCCTCCCCATCCACCTTTTCTTTATCCTCCTTCTTCTTCTCCCTACCACCTTCCCTCTCCCACCTTTTTCCCCCTACCCACTCCCCTTTCCCCCCTTCCCCCTACCCCTCACCCTACCCCTTCTCCTCCCCTCTTCCCTTCCTCCCATCTCTTCCTGTCCTCCACCCAACACCTTTTGCTCTTTATATTCCAATAAAATCTCCATAACTACGCATTCGGTATATGTTTTATACATTAGCTGTCTTTCAAATGTAAAGGACCTTTAACAAACCAAAATGCATTAATATAACAGCATTCTGAAATAATATTTGTATTGTCCGCTTCAAAAAGGGTGACAGGGTTTTTGCCCGCTACTGTACAAAGTTCCACCAAAGATTCACCTATGCACATCATCATCCGAGAGGCAACACCATCTGCCTAATAGAGGTTTAACAGATGGCTAAGTCGTGTTCTTCTGGTAACTTGAAAAGGTATGATCACCCAGGACGTGGCCAGGGGAGTGACGAAAAAAGTACAAATGGCCAACTCGCCTCATGCCAACTTCAGACACATGACCAGTTACGTGACATTGCATGCCTGGTTGCAAAATTTTGGAGAGAACCGTTAGCGTTCCTGGTTCCAGAGCCGTAGGGACAAATACATACTTCATAACCAGCTTTGTTGGCGCCAGTTCAGCATCGAAGTCTCCCGAAGCAATAAGTGTATACTGTGGAGGCCGCTATTGACTAGAGAATTCCCCTTGGTATACAACATCTCTTCAAGTACACACGCCTCGGTGGGACCACATGCTATAGTAAGAGATGAAGTCCAAGACGTGCTCCAAACTCACTAGCATAGGATGCTCATCAACTGGGGTAGGCTTTATGACGACGTGTTTTTGTCATCCAGATTTAGCTACAGTAACTCCTAGAAGATGGGCCCATCGCTTAGGAAAACCTTCACTACGGATCTCACCTCAGATAGAACTACTAAACCTATATTAAGACTCCTGAGCTTCGAGGATAAAGAGGATAGTCGATCGACCTATGAAAGAGTAAAAATATTCAAAGCGTCCACATGGAGGACCTACCGGAGGTTCACTCCGGGCCTAGCTAGACGCATCCATGCTTTATTTGCAACACCTTTGGCAGCCTGCGTAGTGGATTTGATGGTCTTGAAAGCAGCAGGTTGCAAGCCCACCACTACCATAAACACCATATATGGATATCATATAGGTTTTAAGATTCGAGCTTCCACGTCCCCACCCATCTACTACTGAGCTCAAAGTGAGGAGACTTGGCTTTGGGTATACATCTTTAACCCATCATTCTCAGGGTCGTGGGATATTATATGCATCCACCATCAGGGATAGATAGCCGCCGACCGCTTTGTTAATCACATATGTATATATTTCATTTATTTCTTTTTTTGTAATTTCTGTTTATTATTTGTTATTTTCTATATATCATTTGTTGTCTATTATTTGGCTTCATAGTTATATATTATTCATCATCATCTGGCGTTTCATTTATTACTCTATTTCCTTATTCAATTTTTTTTTTTTTTTTTTTTTAGTTTATTTAAATTTGTGTCAATTTATTGTTTTACTATTTGCTTACTTATCTACTCTGGTCTTTTGTACGTAAAAAATAGCCCCACAGTTTCTTCTGAACTGTTTCTTGATTTAAGCATTAATCCAATTCTTTTCTATACAATAAGTAAACAAATGAATAGATGAATAGATAAGAATATTTGAATGAATAGATGGATGAATATTAAATAAATATTTTCCATATTCATAAGCTCCGAGTCCCTCATCTCCCCTCCCCCCCCACCACCAAGACCAGTCTCTAGAGTTTCACTTGAAATCTCAGTTTATCTGAAATAGTAAATGACATGTCCAACCCCACTTACCCAAAATGAATGTATAATAGCTTTGAAATTAATCTCTCATGTCATTCTTGAAAACTTTTATTCGTCTGTCTTTGTCTCTGTTTTGGTTCTAAGACCAGAAGTTGACTTCCCACATAGATAAAAGCCAGAAAAATTTATAGAGATACGTAAGTTCTATCATTCCATATCAAGATGGAGGACACTCACAGCTGAAATATCATACATAAGAAAAATGCAAACATGTCTTCCATTGTTGATGAATTAATACAATCTTATTCCCTTACGCAGTGAGGGTTTCTAATTAGGTTCTTTGGGTTTCGCGTGAAGGCGCGCACAGGCATTGTAACGTGAGCGCTATGCGGGTTGAAATTTTGTGTCTTACTTTTCTTCTTATTCGTTCTTCGTTGGACAAAAAAAAAATCAGATAGCATTTGGAGCGCGCTCGGAACATTAGGTTCTTTGGGTATCGCACGAAGAGCACACGCACAAGCATTATGACGTGAGCGCTATGCGGGTTGAAATTTGGCGTTCTACTTTTCTTCTTTCTTCGTTGGGCCAAAAATTGTAGATCATTCGGAGCGCGCTCGGAACATTAACGGTCACGCACTATGTCAACGGTCGTGAGGGTCCTGTATTTAATGTATTTCTAGTTTAGAATATACATCGATTAGAAGACAACTATTGTATACTATACTCGTTAAGGATTAGAATATTTGTATTAAGATTTAAAAAAGCATCATCATTAAACGTGTAAGAGTTTCAATATTTCTAAAAATATTTCACAGTAATGACAACCAGATACGCTGCCAAATGTGCGATTTCGTTTACCTGTGTCGGGTTGGTTAACTATGTTTAGAATAAGAAAAATAACTCCCTTTCTTCCCTTCCCCCTTTTGTCCTACCCCATTCCCCCTTTCGCCTTCCTCCTCCCCACCTCCTCTCCTCCTTCCCTCTTCCCGTTATAGAGCTGTCTTTGCTTCCCCCCAAAATCTATCCCCCTTAAAAGTTCAAATCAGTTCTGACATCCTAATTCCCTCTCCCTCTTTTCCCCCTCCCTCTCTCCCCTCCCTCTCTCCCCTCCCCCTCTCTCCTCTCCCATCTAATTCATATATGACAATTTTTAATCGCTCTTTAGATCTCATCTACTCCTCTCTAGCCTCCCATCAACGTCATCCATTAAGCAACCTACACAGGAAAATCTTTTGAACTTACTTAATACAACCCGTTCACGTCCATTACCAGTTATCTTATTTCGAGACGATTTTTATCATGATTTAGGAGCATCTATTAGTAGCAATGGGTGTCTATAGAACATGTGAAGAGTATTTGAATGAATTTCCAAAAGAGGATATCAGGCCACAGGTCTTATCTGGGTCAAATAATATCGCTGGAAAATATGTCATCTGACTACGTCTGGTGTCAACGACGTTGGCTAAAGAAAGTAAAAAGTATGACCTTTTGGCTTGTGTCTTTCAGGACTTCAAAAGATTCCCTTCCTCCCTCCCTTATCGTAGCCTCTCATAAAAATATAATAATAATAATCATAAACATAATCATAATAATGAATAAGAAATAAAATAGAATAAAAAAAATTAATCAATAGGTCAATAAATAATGAAAATAAATGTATGAATGATTAATAGATACATAATGAATATACAGGTGAATACATAGATGCACAAACAAACAAATAAATCAACAAAAAACTAACAAGATTAAATAAAACAAGAGACTAGATCAAAAATATAAACAAACATACAAGAAGAAATAAAAAGACTATTCACAGACCTGCATGTCCTGCTCCTGGTAATCTCCAATTACTAACTTACTCACTCGTATGTCTCCTTGGGATTATAAACCGCACTTTGGTTTTCTGTCTTTATTACTTCAACACTGGTGTTTATAAATTGTTAGTTACATCTTTTTTTAATAACTACGTACACATTGTAACAGCAAGAGCGTCTATCACCGACTCACTGGTGCTGGACATAAGCACGGACTTTTTGGTCTCCGGAAGTGATGAGGTCAGGACTTGGTGAGGTCTTATACACACTTATTAAATTTAATTGTTGTACGTGTCACCATGACCATGTAGTAACAGTATTATTCTGGGGTTACAAACTGTTATCTAATATAATTCTTGCACAAGATATATATCCAGGGGGTGGCTGTTAATATGTGTGTTTCCGTGTGTTATGTGTGTGTCGTTTTAGCATCCCTGTGTGCGTTCGTATGTGTGTTGCACGCCAATGGTGGTCGGACGTCAAAGTGCTGAGCTGTTAAACTGTCTATTCAGCAATTGAACGGATGGACTGGCGCCAAGGAGTCGGGTGAGGTGAGTGTGGTATTGGTCATCATGGGTATGGTGACGTATACACGCCCCCTCATATTCACTCCTTCCACCTCTGCCTTCCACACCTCTTTTACTAATCTTTCTTCGCTCATTCTTTCCATGTGTCCAAACCATCCCAATACTCTTTCATCAACCCTATCACCCAGCTCCCTTTCCATTCCTTTTCTCCTCCTCACCTCCTCATTTCTCACTCTATCTAGCCTAGTAACCCCTATCATATTTCTCAGACATTTCATCTCAAACACATTCAAACTCCTACCCTCTTCCTCGCTTATGTTCCATGTTTCTGCCCCGAACAGTGCTGTTGGCACAAGCACTCCTTCATATAACCTCCTTTTAGCATCCATTCCCAGATGTCTATTTCTCATTACACTTTTTAATCCACCAATGCATTTACTCGCTTCTCTCAATCTACATTGTACCTCCACCCCCACTCCTCCCTTTCCTGCCACATTCGCACCCTAGTATCTAAAACTATCCACTTCCTCCAGTCTCTCACCCTTAATGCTCACTTCCAGCCTACTGTCACTCTCTCCCCTTGTACATCTCAGCTTATTTTTGCCCACTTTTATCTCTAGCTTCTTTTTTTTCATACACCTTCTCAAACTCTGTCACTAATTTTCTCAATCCCTCCTCTGATCCTGCTACAAGCGCAGTGTCGTCAGCAAACAACAACTGGCTTATTTCTCACTTTTCTCCATTTTCTTTAACCATCTCCAACCCCTAACCCACTATCCTTACATTCACCTCTCGCACCACCCCATCCATGTATAGATTGAACAGCCAGGGTGACATAACACATCCCTGACGAAGTTCCACCTTTACCTCAAACCATTCACTCTCTCCATTTCTAATCTTAACACAAGCTCTACTAATATCGTAAAAACTATTGACTGTTCTTAATTAACAGCTTTCCTCCTATCCCATATATCTGCAAGACCTCCCACAGTGCCTTCCTGTCTACCCTGTCGTAAGTCTTTTCCAGATCCATAAAAGCCCAAAAAACATCCTTAACTTTTCCTATACCTTCTCACATATCTGTCTTACCACAAAAAGCTGATCTACACAACCCCTACCTGTCCTAAAACCACACTGTTCCTCACCAATTACTCCCTCTGTTCTTCTCCTAATCCTCTCAATCAAGACCCTCCCATAAGCCTTCCCAACTACACTCAACAAGCTGATCCCTCTGAAACTACTACACTCACACTTGTCCCCTTTTCCCTTATAAAGCGGAACTATACAGGCACTCCTCCATTCCTCCGGCATTCTACCCTCTCTCCAGCAAACATTAAATAACCTCACCAGCCAGTCCACCATAACTGTACCTCCTTTCTTCAGACACTCTGCATGGCATCCATCCAACCCCGGTGCTTTACCTGTTCTCATTATCTTAGCAGCTGCTTTCACTTCATCTTTCCTTATTTCTCCTCCATTTTCCTCACTCATCACTCTCATTTTCTTAGCGCTTCCCACTACAACTACCTTTCCCTCCCTATCCTCCTTCACATTTAGTAACTCCCAAAAATATATAATCTGCCCACCTTCCTCTCACTGCCTTCTCTTCCATTATCATCTCTCCATCTACACTTTTTACTTTTTTTTCTCTACTTGATTCGCCTCCTGTTCCTCTTTTAATTCCTTTCCAAAACATCTTTTTATTACTTTCAAAATTTTCTGTCATACTCTTACCCCATTTCACATCTGCTCTCCTCTTTGCTTCCTTTATCTTATGGTTAACTTCCCTTCTCTTTACTTTGTATCCCGTCCTAATTTGTAGCCAAATTATGAATGCCTGCTTCTCCTCTACTACACCCTTCTTTGCTTCCTCATCCCACCATTCACTACCCTTCCTTTTATTTCCTCCCGCCCTCCTTGTTCCACACACCATCTTTGCACACCTTATGACCCTCCTTGAACCATCCTCATTCCTCCTCCACTCCTAGTTCTACTTTATCCTTCACTCCCTCCCATTCCTCTCTCAACTTCTTCTTATACTCTTTCTCCTTTTCTTTCTCATTTAAGCAGTTCACTCTAAGTATCTCCCTACCTTCTGCCCTTTTTCTCTCTCTCCACCTATTCTCCACTCTCAATTTACCTTCCACCAGATAATGATCTGATATTCCCCCACTCTCTCCCCTTAGAGCATGTACATCCTTAACTATTCCTACCATACTCCTGGTCACCACTATATAGTCCATTAACGCTCTATCTGCTAACCTTCCATCAACTACCCTCTCCCATGTGTACTTATGCTTGACTTTCTTCCGAAACACTGTATTTGCTATCATTAACTCTCTTTCAAGACACATCTCCACCATCGATTCTCCACTACGATTTTCACCTGGAACTCCATACTTCCCAATCACTCCGTCTATTGGTTCGTTTTCTATCCTAGCATTAAGATCTCCCAATACAACTACATTAACATTTATTCCTAATCCCTCTACACACTCATTTATATCTCCCCAAAAAGACTCCCTTCCCTCTACGCTCTTCTCACTACCAGGCCCATACGCACTTACAAAAACCCACATCTCCTTTCCCAGCTTCACCTTCATCCACATCAACCTTGATGAAACCTCCTTCCACTCCACTACACGTTTACTTATCTCTTCACTTACTTATATAGTCACTCCTTCTCTCCCTCGTCCCCTCTTCACTCCTGAGTACCTCCCAGCTACACTCCCAAACTCACACTCGCCCTTCCCTTTCATTCTAGTTTCATTCAAAGCCAGCACATCCATCTTTCTTCTCACAAACATACTGCCTATCTCTTCCATTTTACCTTCATCTTTACCACATCCACGCACATTAAAAGACCCAAACCTTAGGGTACTGGTTGGAAAACTCCAAGACACTCTTATGCCTTTACTTTTTTTTAGGAATATCCCCTTTGGGGCTACAGGTAGAAGGACTCCTAATCCCATCCCCCGTCCCGTTTTTTGTCGCCTCTTACGACTCAAGTGGAAAGACTTGGTGGTAGCATTCTCTTCCCCCACCACAGGATAGCCGAAAAAAGGAAATAAATATTCAGAGAAGTGATACAGGACAGTAACAAGGGGTTGGGGGACGGCAAAACGGAGGGATAGTCGAAGTATAAAGATGTCATCATTTCTCTATGAACAGAGTTTTCCTCTATCACAGACAAAATGATGTGTGGCTCAGGTCCGTAGGGGAGCCCTATATAGACCCTAAAGTATCATCTGCATGCTACTTTGCCAAAATGACATGCAGCCAATACCCCAGATGGAGTATATATGTGTTTGTGTGTGTGTGTGTGTGTGTGTGTGTGTGTGTGTGTGTGTGTGTGTGTGTGTGTGTGTGTGTGTGTGTGTGTGTGTGTGTGTGTGTGTGTGTGTGTGTGTGTGTGTGTATTCACTTGGTCTTTGGATCACGTGTTGGACTCGTGATCGACAGCTATTTCCCTCCTGGAAGAGAGTTCAGAGCTCGTAGGTCCGATCTATGGGTAATGCTATGACCTTACACACACACACACACCCAACTCCCCGCCCACGAGAGTCAGAGTAACGACCCGAAGCGCAGCTGTACCGAAATAATTTCGGCCCTGGGCAGGATTCGAACCAAGCACTACGCGCACCACCATGTTCGTAGTTCATCGCTCTACCAACTGCGCCACCGAGTGTGTGTGTGTGTGTGTGTGTGTGTGTGTGTGTGTGTGTGTGTGTGTGTGTGTGTGTGTGTGTGTGTGTGTGTGTGTGTGTGTGTGTGTGTGTGTGTGTGTGTGTGTGTGTGTGTGTGTGTGTGTGTGTGTGTGTGTATACAAAACAAATTTGTACATGTATTTATTTAGGTGCATGCATGAGTAATGTACAGTGTACGCGTGTGCATTATGCATGTATTCATGTGTGAATGTATACATACATTCGTGTTTAGTTTCTTTGCTGTGATCACAGAGAGCAATATTCAAGTTACGTAGAGCCCCCTTCTCCCTCTTTTTTATTTTTTTTTTTTTTTTTTTTTTTTTTTTTTTTTTTTTTTTTTTTTTTTTTTTTTTTTTTTTTTTTTTTTTTTTTTTTTTTTTTTTTTCCCAGTTGTCTCGTAGAAGATAACATGTCCTTATGTTCTAGTCTTTATTTTTCGTTCTTTTTTTTTTTTTTGTGGGACACTTTCCCTAACTCCTACATTAAACATCAGAGCCATTTCTTTTTCCTTGGCGAAAAAGAGTTTGTATTTCCATTCCGTCCTAGCTATCCTTTTCCGTTTTTTTTTTTTTTTTTTTTTTTTTACCATTTTGAATTACGCCATTTGTCTCCCAAATCAAAGTAATTGTATTAGGCTTCTATACAGATACATTACTAACATAATATAATTATCTTCAGTCCTATCCTATCAATTTTTTTTTATATTTCTTCCTCTCCTTTCTTCCCCCTCCTTGTCCCTCTCTCCCCCCTTCCACGTCCCTCTCTCTTCCTCTCCCACTCTCCCTCTCTCTCCCTCTACATCTCCAGTGTCCATCTCTCCCGATCTCCTCCCCGCCCCCCTCAAAACTTAATGACATATTTTTCAAGAGTGTCCATAACACATTAACAACACCACTCTAGTTCATACCGAACGATTCCATTCACTTGAAGACGACCCCCCGTTTCCCCGTGATGCCGGAATCGGAATCTTGTTTACGTTCCGCCCGCTAGCATTCGGTCCCATTCCCGGCACCGGTTCTCCAACACGAAACCACCAATTCCCAAGACGATTCCAATTCCCAAATCTGCAAGGTTCTCCAGCCTCCAATCTTCCTAAGCCATCTCTCTCTCTCTCTCTCTCTCTCT
>NC_134802.1:38623193-38625693 GCF_046742065.1 Oratosquilla oratoria
TTTGATAATTGGAAACAGTTTTGTGGCTCGCCGTTGTACTTTTCCAGTCTGCCAATGTCTTTAATGAGATTCGGTGACCATACGGAAACAGAATATTCCAAATGTGGACGAACTAACGATTTATATAGCTTGTTAATGAGTGATGGACTTTTGAAATCAAAAGATCGCGCAATCAATCGAATTCGACTGGCAAGGCGCTAAGGTTCTGTACAACGACAAAAAGAAAGGAAGCTGATTGTTCTTAGAAGCGTGGGCCACCAACGAGGATAGCATTAATAGGGCTATTACACTCAACTCTATATACGCAGGGGTAAGAAGCAGGTTCTCTCCCTCCCCCTCCTCCCCCCTGTCCCTCCACCTCCACACACTCCCGCTTGACCCAGGTCACAGCGCCTACCTTCTCCCCCTCCACCACCTCACACTCTCGCTTGACCCAGGTCATACGGTTAGAATGAGTGATGAAAGATTGGTAAAAGAGGTGTGGAAGACGAAGGTGGAGGGAGTGATCTTGAGGGGACAATCGAGAATGAGATGGATGAATGGGGTGAAGGGAGCGTTGAGCAGGAGAGGAATGTCTATTGAGCAAGGAAGGGAGAAGGCAGAAGATAGGAATGAGTGGAGAATGACTGTGTATGGATGATACTGGTATGGAAGGAAGGGAGGTATGGGGGATTGGGAGTAGAGGGTGCTTATGTGTGAATGATATTTTGACTCAGCCCGAAGGGATTTCTCCCCGTCTTCTCTTTTTCTGCATGAAGGGACAGAGAGGGGGGTCGCCGATTTAGTGAAGCGGCCTTGCTGTGGATGTATTGTGTCATGCTGCGTTGCGTTTGACCCAAGGCAGATGACGAATGCAGGAATGACCCGTTATCCATGAGGAGCTGAGATTGGAGGGGTGGAGGGGTTGGTGGAAGTAAACAAAATGGGTGGGAATAGATACGCGCCTCTGATTTGGTTACCTCCCTTGTAAGGGGGAAAAGCGCTTTCGTATATTACATCGTATATTACATCGTATATTACATACGAAAGCACTTTGCTTTGTTCAATTTTTCATTTCCAGTAATTGTTCTTGCATATATATATATATATATATATATATATATATATATATATATATATACATATATATATGTATATATATATATGCAAAGTAGACCATATATATATATATATATATATATATATATATATATATATATATATATATATATATATATATATATATATATATATATATATATATATATATATATATATATATATATATATATTTATGAAGAACATCTGTCTCCCACCAACAAATACACTTCAGGATATGATCCTAGTATACCAATATACTTACAATATTGGTGTCTACAGTCGCCTATGTACCAGGTATATAGATTTCACTGCCACTACATTATCCAAAAGAATATCACTACTCTTGCCGGATGGAACAATAAGCCGTCATAATAACAGAGCCCATGGGCAAGCACTGAGTAGAAAGCAGATGGATTACCAAACAATTATCCTGCAGAGAGAACTTGACACCAGGAGATTAAATATAATAGAAGCAGTATACATTCGTAACCTGAAACTTATTACTGATATTCAACAAATGTCCGAATCCATTCTCCCCTCGTCAAGAAACACCAACACACGGAACTCTACCACGTGAACAAACTGGACAAACAGCACCCCACGGAGTTCCACCTCGCGAACGAACACGCTACACAAAGATCGTCTGCAGAGTTAACTCCCAAGGGTTACCTTTCCCAACAACTCACCGAGCCTCACCTCACGAAGACACAATACAAAAGTTACCTCCCCAAGGGATACCTCCACGAGGGTTACCTCCCCTTGTGTCAGCAATTAACCATATAAATAGCCATGTCTACCTAGCACGGAGTGATACCTGTGCTTTCGCCGCAAGATGCTCCTGAAGATAGCCGATTAATGGCCGAAGACATCTCGAGAAATATATAATAGATTTTAGACATTTAGTTTGCACACTGACCAACGAAGACCGAACATTGTAAGAAAACTTGAGAAAGCAAACTGAACAATGTTGTAACTGCTGTTGACAACACACACACACACACACACACACACACACATATATATATATATATATATATATATATATATATAAATATATATATACATATATGTATATATATACATATATATATGTATATATATACACATATATATACATACATATATATATATATATATATATATATATATATATATATATGTATATATGTATATGTATGTATGTATGTATACATGCGCACATACTCTCATACATACGTGCATATATTGTATGTATGTATTTATGCACATGTATATGGGAACCATCTATCTCCACGCTAGTTTATGGGCTGCTAGACCAAGCTACATTAGTCCAAAATACAACAACAACGTGCACATGCAAGCAAAAATGGGGAAACCATTCTTGGGAGCCGGGGATGCAAGAACAAGGGGACCCAAAGATCCTGCTTCCATTTGGGGGCTT
>NC_134802.1:38640693-38678193 GCF_046742065.1 Oratosquilla oratoria
CACTCACTCTCACTCTCACTCTTACTCTCACTCTCACTCTCACTCTTACTCTTACTCTCACTCTTACTCTTACTCTCACTTTCACTTTCACTTTCACTCTCACACTCACTCTCACTCTCACTCTCACTCTTACTCTCACTCTCACTTTCACTCTCACTCTCACACTCACTCTCACTCTCACTCTCACTCTCACCCACTCTCCAGCCTCACTCCTCCACCTACACCATACTCCCTCACTCACTCCGCAATCCACCAGCCACTCTTCCACCCACTCTCTCACCCACTTTTTTTCTCTCCTTCAGACCCCGAGATGAGTTCCATTTTCTTCATTATTTTGACCTCAATCATCAATTCTATTCTGGTTGACGCCAGAAGATTTATTTACTTGAAATAGCGCCACTTAAGCTGAGAACGATGTTAGGGACGAAGGTAACCCTTATGTTTTCCTACTAATACATTTTTTTTTTTTTTTTTTTTTTTTTTTTTTTTTTTTTTTTTTTTTTTTCTTCTTTTTTTACAATCCTTCCATCCTTACGGATAATATCGCGCGTTTTTGTGCGTTGCCTTACATCCCGTACGTTGTGTAACCCTGAATCCTCTTGGAATTGTTCATTTTTTTCTCATAACAATGTAGAAGGTGAGGAGCCTACGTCAGGAGGCGCTGAGTAGTTGCCACCGAAACCGTCACCTTTGCCCCATTATGCGCTTGGAATTACTGGGGCAGGTGGCAATCACTGTTAGGAATCGGAGAGGAGTGCGGAACGCTTATCACGCCATCAGAGCACACAACAACAGAAGTACAGTTAGCGCACACGACAACAGAAGTACAGTTTAAACGTAGTTCCGACCAATCAAAGACCATTTCGCCTATGAATCTAAGAGCCTTAGTTGCATTAATCTCCTTCCCCTATTACCAGAACACACACCCTTAAAATGCTGCACTGTGTTGCAAGATCTACCTGACTCTCGTGCACTGCAAATTCATTCTTTAATTATCCTTTGCACCTTTCCCTACAATTTCGTGTTTGCAAACGTTTTAAAACGTTGATTCCCTCTCCTTTCCCACCACTCCCCCTTCCCCTCCCCCTTCCCCTTCCCCCTTCCCCTTCCCTCGCTTCCCCTCCTCCTTCTCCAGCACCTCCTCCCCCCCATTCCCCCTCTCCCTTCCCCCTTCCTCCTTCTCCTTCCCCTCCCTTCCTCCTCCTCCTCCTGCCCCCTCCCTTCCTCCTCCTCCTTCCCCCTCCCCTTCCCCCTCCTCCCCTCCCTTTCCCAATCCCCCTCCTCTCCCTCCCCTTCCCCTTCCCCTTCCACCCTAAACCATTTTTTCTCACCTTTCTTCCTTTACCCAACTTAATAATCAACTCGTTCCCTTCAAAACACGTTGTACTCTCCTTCGCTCCTACTTCTCATTCCATCCCTTCCTCCCTCCCTCCCTCCCCTTCTTCCCTTCCTCCCTCCATTCCTTCCTCCTTCTCTTCCCTTCCTCCCTCTTTTCCTTCCTCTCTTTTTCCCTTTCTTCCTCTCTTTCCATCCTCACTCTCTTCCTGTCTGACCTTCTGACCTTCCTCCTTCCTTCCCTTTCTCCCTCTTTCCCTCCTTCCCTCTCTTCCCTTTCTTCCCCTTTCCCTTCCCTTCCTCCATCTCTTCCTTCCACCCCAACTCTATTTCCACCCCTCTTTTCCTTTCTTCCTCCCAACCCTTCTCCCTCTCTCCCTCTCTTCCTCTCTTCCTCTTTCCCTCCTTTCCTCGTTCTCCTCCCCACTCTCGCAATAAAATTCCTGGCAAAGGCATACAATATACAAACACAAATAAATAAGCAGATGAATAAATGATGCAGCGTGAAGGGTGCGGTTGTAGAAAACGGGAATTATCAAAATGGAATGAAAACGTCAACATTTGGACCCTAATGCGCTATCTGTGTAGGAATCGATCTCAGACTCACAATTCTTTTCCAAAATTTGATTAAGGTGTCCCTGCATACACACACACACATCCACACACACACACACACACACACACACACACACACACACACACACACACACACACACACACACACACACACACACACACACACACACACACACACACACACACACACACACACACACACACACACACACACGTGAACTACAGACATTAGAGCAAAGAAGAGAGAGAGGAGACTTGATAACTATTTATAGAATCATGAAAGGCATAAAAACTATTTATAAAGAGGATCTAATCAAATGGAATAGTAGAAATACAAGAGGACACGGAAAGAAAATCAAGAAAGACAGTTATAGAAGGGACCTGAAAAAGAACAGCTTTCCCCACAGAGTAATAGACATCTGGAACAAGTTAGACGAAAAAGTGGTGTGTGCAAAAGCAATTCATGAATTTAAAAACAGTTTAGATAAAATGTGATATGAAGACGGGACACCACGAGCATAGCTCCCCTTCCTGTAAAATACAACTAGGTAAATACACACACACACACACACACACCTTTCGAAATGGGGAGGATGGTGCAAACTCATAGACATCTAGGAAGATCACGCCATTGAGATGCAAGATTTTGTAAATCTTTTGAAACGGGGCTGAGGAGTGGCAGGTTGGGGGAGTCCTTAATCCTCAGTTGCCCAATTTTTACGGTCTTCCAAAATTGCACAAAGATGGCATTCCTCTCAGACCCATCATATCAAATAGGAATTCTTGCACCCATAAGACTTCAAAATGGCTCACACAAATACTATCACCGTATGTATGCTGTTTCTCAGAGTCTCACATAAAACATTTAGAAGACTTTATAAGTAAGATCAAAAGTCACAACCTACCAGGGAGCAGGAAATTACTAAGTCTAGACGTAGTGTCGTTATATACACAGATTGATTAAGCGGTGGCTCTAAAGATTTTGGAGGAAAAATTACAACCATACCAAAACCAGTTACCACTGCCACTGGAAAAAATAATAAACTTAACAAATCTTTGCGTCAACACTAATGTTTTTTCATTCAAAGATCATTACTTTAAACAGAAATTCGGATGTTCCATGGGCTTAAATCTCTCGCCAGTTCTAGCCAATTTATAGATGGGATATTTTAAATCTGTGCTACTACCGGGAATTAAACCACCCGCAATGTTTTGGTACAGATATGTTGATGACATTTTTACGGTTTGGGATGATGAATGGGGTTCCTTCCAAGAATTCCACAATAAACTCAATCACTTAACGAACAACATCAAATTCAAGGTGGAGTGGGAAATAGATCACAAATTACCATTTTTTAGATATCTTAATAATTAGAAATTCTGAGTCTTTATCGTTCACAGTTTATAGGAAGCCCACCCATACACCTACATTTCTTAAGCCACCATCCAGACAAAATAAAATATAGTGTCGCTTCTGGCCTCTTTTTACGTGCTTTGAGAATATGTAGTTCACAATATTTAGACATGGAACTAATTTCAGTAAGCAGTCAATTAACAAAATTAGGATACCCGTCGTGGTTTTACAAAAAGCCCTTAGTAAGGCCAAAACTAGTTTTTACAAATCAGATTCCCATTCTGCCATGAATTACAAGTGGGATAATAGTTGTATAAAATTACCATATAATAAATCAATTGATGATGTGTCTCATTTGTTACCAAAAGAAAAATTAAATTTCATCTTCAATTATCCCTATAATTTGTCCAGTAAAGTTGTCAATGTACATCACAGATCCAAGAGCAATACAACTCCTGGAGTTTATAAGTTACCTTGTTTAGATTGCAATGATGTATATTGGGGACAAACGGGTAGAGACCTCACCACTAGGATCAAAGAGCACAAGAACTCCATTAAATATGGGCAGGAAAATTCCGCCATATTTCAGCATGTCGCCAACAAAAACCATCGAATAAATTGGGACGATGCTGAAACAATTTACAAATCTAAATGCAGTTTCAGAAGAAAAATGATAGAATCCTCTTTAATTAATAATTTTCCAAGTTATAATATTTCCTATGGCCAATGGTCACCAGATTTTACAACTTCCTTAGCAATAAATAAAATGCTACCTTCTACATTAGCAGTGGACAAAATCCACCAATCTCCATGCAACGGCGGACACGTGACCTGAGCACCCGTCCCTTCCTGTTTATCTCACTACTTCTGTATAAATACTTGTTGTTCTCCACTCTGTAATTAACATCTGCTGAAGAGGATCACAGTTAGTGATCGAAATATACGGATCTTTTTACTTTCGCTTATCTCCGAAAGTGGGTCATTAGTATTATTTTACCAATGTGCTACGATATTACTTTGTTGTGATAGATAGATATCAGATTGATAGATAGACACAGATATATACTGTAGATAGATAAATAGATAGAAAGATAGGTAGGTAGATAGAGAAGTAAATATGCAAGCAGATAGATAGATGGGTAGATCCGGTATGAAATAGATATATGAAAAATTTAGGAAGAGAGCTGGGAAGAAGATGTTTTGATCAACGTTTAAGTAACTTAGAAATGCAACGAGAATGTCCGAAGAGAGTGTAACGACGCAAGAGAACGAAACAGAGAGATTGAAAGAGAAACAAAAAAAAAACAATAATTGGAGGACAATTTGAAAGTAAGAGGAAGAGAGGAAGGAATCAAGCAAGGAAGAGGTGTGATAACTGGTAGGCGAAAACTTGGTATGGAAGAGAAAACGGACAAGAGGAATAGGAAGAGGAGGAAGGTTGGAGATAAATTGAGGAAACGCTGGAGGAGGTTAGGGAAGATATATATACATAAACATGTATATGCATGCGAGCGTGCGTGTGTATGTGTGCCTATGTGTGTGTGTGTGTGTGATTCACCGAGGTCTTGGATCACGTGTTGGAATCGTGATCGACAGCTATTTCCCTCCCGGAAGAGAGCTCAAAGCTCATATATGACTGATCTATGGGTAATGCTGTGACCTTACACGCACACATACACCCAACTCCCCGCCCACGAGAGTTGGGGTAACGACTCGCAGCGCAGCGATACTGAAAATATTGCAGCCCTAGGCGGGATTCGAACCCGGACCGCCGTAGTGGCAACCGGTAATTGTACCACTGCATCACCGAGTCTGTGTGTGTGTGTGTGTGTGTGTGTGTGTGTGTGTGTGTGTGTGTGTGTGTGTGTGTGTGTGTGTGTGTGTGTGTGTGTGTGTGTGTGTGTGTGTGTGTGTGTGTGTGTGTGTGTGTGTGTGTGTGTGAAAGAGAGAGAGAGAGAGAGAGAGAGAGAGAGAGAAAGAGAGAGTGATTCACCATGGTCTTTGATCACGTGTTGGACTCGTGCATTGACAGCTATTACCCTCCCAGATGAGAGCTCTTAGCTCATATATGACCGATCTGTGGGTAATGCTGTTACCTTACACACACAAACACCGAACTCCCCCGCCCACAAGAGTTGGAGTGCCCTCTCGTAGCATAGCAAAACTAGAATTATTTCAGCCCTGGGCGGAATTTGAACTCAGACCGCTGGAAAAGCGGTTGCGAACACTACCACTGCGCCTTCGCGTGAGCGCGCGCGCGCGTTTGTGCGTGTGAATCTGCATGTGTACATATATATATATATATATATATATATATATATATGTATATATATATATATATACAGTGTATATATATATATACATATACAGTGTATATGTGTATATATATACATATATATACATACATATATATACACACACACACACACACATATATATATATATACACACATATATATATACATATATTCATATATATATATATATGATGAAGGTGGAAAAAAGAAGTCACGGGTCTAGTTCCGAGTTCCTGAGTTTATTCCTGACCGGTTTCGCTCTATGCTTCTTCAGAGGAATGTGACTCTGGAGTGAAGCTGGCGGTATACATAGTCTGAGTAAGACCGCGTTCCCTCCTTGGAGGTGGGTTACGTTTGGTTGTACAATGTGTTTTTTTTATATACAATGAACAATATTGATAATACAGTATACAATAAATTGTTGTGATGTTATTATAAAACAGCTCCGGTGTGTGTGGAATGTTGATCGAGGGTGTAACAGTGTAAGTGAAGTGAGTGGTGTAAAAATGTGGGAATCCTAAAAAGTGTCATAAGATAACTTATAGTATTAAATAATATAAAGATAAATATCCAGATAAATAAAATTAAATGAAATAAAATGAAAATAAAAGTAAAAATACAAATACAAATACAAATATAAATATAAATAAAAATTAAAAATAAATAAATAAAAATGCGCTTATTTAAAGTGACATGACATCTCATCGCATATCGTTGTGTGACAGAATGTTATCAAAAATACATACATATACATATATGGTACAGTTTAACATATGGTACTGCAAATAATAAATAAATAAATGGATAATAACATATTCGGACTGAATAAAAATATTATTTTTACTATATATTTCTTTGGCATTTATCTATTTATTCATTGTTTTATTCTTGTTTCATTTTATATTGCTTCATTAAATTACAATTTATTATCTTAAGTATAAACTAATCTGTACCTTAGGTCATACAATGATGTGTCAAAGGGAATGTTGCCCACTATCACACTATTATTATCATTGTTATTATTATATTTTTATTCAGTCCGAATATGTTATTATCCATTTATTTATTTATTATTTGCAGTACCATATGTTAAACTGTACCATATATGTATATGTATGTATTTTTTTATAACATTCTGTCACACAACGATATGCGATGAGATGTCATGTCACTTTAAATAAGCGCATTTTTATTTATTTATTTTTAATTTTTATTTATATTTATATTTGTATTTGTATTTGTATTTTTATTTTCATTTTATTTCATTTCATTTTATTTATCTGGATATTTATCTTTATATTATTTAATACTATAAGTTATCTTATGACACTTTTTAGGATTCCCACATTTTTACACCACTCACTTCACTTACACTGTTACACCCTCGATCAACATTCCACACACACCGGAGCTGTTTTATAATAACATCACAACAATTTATTGTATACTGTATTATCACTATTGTTCATTGTATTAAAAAAAAAAAAAAAAAAAAAAACGTAACCCACCTCCAAGGAGGGAACGCGGTCTTACTCAGACTATGTATACCGCCAGCTTCACTCCAGAGTCACATTCCTCTGAAGAAGCATAGAGCGAAGCCGGTCAGGAATAAACTCAGGAACTCGGAACTAGACCCGTGACTTCTTTTTCCACCCTCATCAACCTGTCACAATGTACCAGCATACATATATACATATATATATATATATATTATATATATATATATATATATTATATATATATATATATATATATATACATATATTCATATATATATGTGTGTGTGTGTGTGTGTGTGTGTGTGTGTGTGTGTGTGTGTGTGTGTGTGTGTGTGTGTGTGTGTGTGTGTGTGTGTGTGTGTGTGTGTGTGTGTGTGTGTGTGTGTGTGTGTGTGTTTGTGTGTCTATATATATATATATATATATATATATATATATATATATATATATATAACCCAAGAATACTCAAGAAAGTTAAAGAAACAATCTGCAAGCCCCTCAACGTGATT
The DNA here is from genome assembly GCF_046742065.1 of Oratosquilla oratoria. NCBI lineage: Eukaryota > Metazoa > Arthropoda > Malacostraca > Stomatopoda > Squillidae > Oratosquilla > Oratosquilla oratoria. The sequence goes on from NC_134802.1 coordinate 38,648,264, forward strand.
TTCAAATTATCTTTACAATCTGGTATAATTGTGCAAGTGTGGAAATTAGCAAATGTTGTATCTTTTTTTCTTTTTTTAAAATAGGTGACAAATACAATCCTGGTAATTATCGGCCTATTATCCTTACATCAGTTGTCTGTAAACTAATGGAGTTTATCCTGAGAGTCAACATTGTGGAATTCTTGGAGAAAAAAAAATAGTATTAAGGATTCACAACATAGTTTCTGTAATAAGCGCTCTTGTCTGATAAACCTTCTTGACTTCTTACATGATATTTATGGAATGTACCAAGAAGGGAAGTTAGTTGACGTTATATGTTCTGACTTTTAAAAATCGTTCAACAAGATCCCTCATAGGAGGTTACTAGGAAAACTGGAAACCCATGGACATGCCGACGGATTTCTGAGCCGCTATCTATTTGTTTGCAACGTGTTCTGAATGAAAAAAAATTCATATTGGCATTGTGTATCAAGTGGAGTGCCTCAGGGCTCAGTGCTAGGTCCTGTACTCTTTCCGATATACATGAATAACCCAGATGAAGATATAGTGTAAAATATCAAAATTTGCAGATAATACCATAATTGCAAATGAGATGATATCCTTAATACTACAACAAGAATTACAAAGTTGTTTAAACACTTTATGTGAATGGATGGAAAATTACCAATGCCTTTCAATGTAAATATATATTAAGTGTTTCATATTAGTAATAGTGATGTCCAGGCCAACTACACAATGAACGATGTACATGTGTAGAACAAGAGGAAGACTTTATGTGAATGGATGGAAAATTTCCAATGCCTTTCAATGTAAATAGATATAAAGTGTTTCCTATTAGTAATAGTAATGTCCAGGCCAACTACACAATGAACGATGTACAACTGGCATGTGTAGAACAATAGAAAGACCTTGGTGCTGTGATCTCAAACCAAGTAAACGGTACTTAGAGGTCATTAGAATTGCAAATGAATTAATTGGATTTATAGGTACAGCTTTTGAATCTAAAGCTAAAGAAATTATTCTTAATCTTTACAATTCCCTAATCAGACCTAACCTAGAATATTGTGTAAAGTGCTGGTCTCGATATTACAGAAGGATATAGAAAAGTTAGAAAGGGTGGAGCGTGGAGCAACAAAGCTCATTCCTAGGTTGCGGAACAAGTCGTGCGAAGAGCGCTTAAATAAACTAAATTAGTTTAGTCTTTCGAAACGGAGATTAAGAGGAGAATTAATTTGAGCCTCCAAGATTGTCAAAGGAATTGAAAACATGGATGTGTTTTTTTTTTTTTTTTTTTTTTTTTTTTTTTTTTTTTTTGACACACACACACCCCATTGCGACTAGGAGTAATAGATGCAAAATTGTAGTAAAACTATTTCAAACAAGCATAGCAAAATACTTTTTCTTCACTTGCGTTGTTGATATATGAAATGGCCTACCATCTAACATCAACGATTGTTCCACTAAAGAGGTATTCAAAAAATGTCTCGACATTTACTTTGCTACAAATCCCTGACTAGAATGATTTACTTCTGAATAGATTATGGAAAAAAATGATAATGATTACAGCTTAGGTACCGAAACAGCCATGTAACGACCAATAGGTTTGTTCCTATTCGTTTGTTTTTGTCCAAGTAACTCCATGTAACATATACACATATACACACATACACATACATACATATACATATATATATGTGTGTGTGTGTGTGTGTGTGTGTGTGTGTGTGTGTGTGTGTGTGTGTGTGTGTGTGTGTGTATACATATACATATACATATACATATATATATACATATACATACATATACATATACATATACATATATATATACATATACATATACATATATATATATACATATACATATACATATACATACACATACATGAACCACAGCCCACCAACACAAAGACAAGCCGGGTGTATATAGGCCGAACAAAGACGAGATGGAAGGCTGGGGGTGTGGGGGGAGGGGAGAGAGGCAATTAGACACACATCAATGGCAAAACGTCCGGTTTATGGTCCGGATTTGGCAATGAATGACAACGGGGCCTCGCCAGCCCAGAACCCTAATACAACGGCCCCAGAAATTTGCTATAACGACCACAACTGTCCCGAGAGCTCCACAATATCTAGATGTACTCCTTGGGCGCCTGTCTGTGCCTGTCAGTGTCTGTCTGTGTCTGTTTGTTTCTGTGTGTGTTGGTTTGTCTATCTGATTGCCTGCCTGTGTGTCTGTGTCTGTCTATCTGGCGCACTGGTTGTCGAAATAACACTATCTGCGTTTCTATGCACGAATTTGCGTATTTACCTAATTGTAGTATACAGGAAAGGGGCAATACTCGTTGGGTCCCGTCTCCTATTCTATAATTCTATAACATACCTAGACTCAAATTCATGTAGTGTTCCAACTAAATCTATACCCTTGATTTCCAATTATCATACCAACTAAATCTATACCTTTGGTTTCCAATTATCATACTTGGATTTCAACTCCTGTATGAGCTTGAGCCGTATCACCCTCTAAGCTATTCCACATATTTATGCATTTATATGGAAACCCGAATTTCTTCACATCCGTTCGACATGTAGTCCTTCTTAATTTACCCTCATGATCTCTTAATGCCTTCCCATCTTTAATCAGGAGATCTCTTCTGTCAATGCAATATATCCCCTTCAGTGGCCTGAATACTATAATCACATCACCTCTTTCTCTTCCATCTTTCAAAGTTGGTAGACCCATCACATTTAGTCTTTCCTGGTATGTTTTTTTCTGTCAGGCTGGGGACCGGTTTGGTTGCAGCCCTTTGTATATTTTCAATATTGTTTATATCCTATACTCTATGTGGGGACCATATTACTGGCTCATATTGCATTCTTGGACGTATCAGAATTTCGATGAGGTTTTTTTTTTTTTTTTATCATTTCCTTATCCATATTGTGGAAGGCCACTTCGGTCTTCTGCATTAGTACATACGTTTCTCCCACAATCTTGTTGATATGTTTGTCCGGTGACAGACTTTTATCAAGACTCCCAAGTCTTTTTCCTCTTTTGCTTTCGTAATGGGTTCGCTTCGCAAGGAATAGATTAAGGATGGCCTTTTGCCACTATTGCCCATTTCCAGTACTTTGCATTTTTTGTTATTGAACTTTATTTCCTATTCTTATCTCCATGCAAAAATACTATCTATATGCACGGAAAAAACACCAAGGAAAAAGATAAACTGATGACCAAGCGCTTTCGTCTATTCAGACATCCTCAGGGTACCCTGAGGATGTCTGAATAGACGAAAGCGCTTGGTCATCAGTTTATTTTTTTCCTTGGTGGGTTTTCCGCATATTTAGAATCACGAGTTTATGTGATTTCTCATGCACTATCTAGATATTTTTGCAATAGTCTACCATCCTCGTTTTTCATCTCCAAAGTGTGTTCAAGTATTCGTGTGTGTGTGATTCACCATGGGCTTTGGATCACGTGTTGGAATCGTGATCGACATTATTTCCCTCCCGGAATAGAGTTCAGAGTTCTTATATAACCGATCTATGGGTAATGCTGTGACCTTACACGCACACACACACCCAACCCACGAGAGTTGGAATAACGACTCGCAGCGCAGCGATACTGAAACTATTTCAGCCCTAGGCGGGATTCGAACCCGGACCGCCGTAGTGGTACCCGGAAACTCTACCATTGCGCCATCGTGTGTGTGTGTGTGTGTGTGTGTGTGTGTGTGTGTGTGTGTGTGTGTGTGTGTGTGTGTGTGTGTGTGTGTGTGTGTGTGTGTGTGTGTGTGTGTGTGTGTGTGTGTGTGTGTGTGTGTGTGTGTGTGTGTGTGTGTGTGTGTGTGCAGATGTGTGCGTTATTATATGTTTGTACATGTTCGTGTTATTTTGTGTGCTTGTTTTCTCTTTGTTCTTTGTATGTGTATGTAACACACACACACACACACACACAATCTCGTGGGGCGGTGGTTAAAGTTCTCGCCTGCCACTACGGCGGTCCGGGTTCGAATCCCGCCCAGGGCTGAAATTATTCCAGTATCGCTGCGCTACGGGTTGGTACTCCAACTCTCGTGGGCGAGGAGTTGGGGGTATGTGTTCGTGTAAGGTCACAGTATTACCTATAGATCGGTCATATGAGCTCTGAGCTCTCATCCGGGAGGTTAATAACTGTCGATCACGAGTCTAACACGTGATCTAAGACCATGGTGTATCACACACACAAACACGAAAGGCAAGTAAGCCAAAGAACCAAATAACCCAAATAAATATGACTACTGAACGAAACAATAGAATATCCGTATTAATGAACAAACCAGCAAATGGAGAAACTAAATCAATATATGAGCAAGACGTCTATATGTAGCAATGAGCATACGTTCAAGTAAAATAGCAAAACAAATTACCACTCCCACGTTTAAAATTATGCAATTAGGGTATTTGGAAACCAAACAAAAGCAGTCGAATTGTTAATTAGTTAATTTCCCTAATTATTGCAGGTCTTTGAATTGTGAAGAAGCCTTGGATAAACACAAAGGAATTATAAACGTTCCAAGAATTTTTTCATCTCTTTATTCTTCGTAATATATATCATCTATTTAAGTTACAGCGTTTGGTTTGTTTAATTATTAAGTATCCATTTACGTTTGAGGGTTTTCTATATTCATATTTGTAGAAGTTATAAAATCGTTTCATCCTGAAGTATACAGAGAGCTCGTACTGAAATGGAAAGCGCAGTTAGCATACAGTGTCTGTTGACACGAAAGAGAATATCATTATCAACGTCGGTCTTGTAGTCTTTGTCCTAAGGTCTTCAAAGGTAGCTAGTCCTATAGACAAAGAATCTTCCCGGTACTAATACCCTCTGAAGAAGCCCTGGTTACTAGAACTAGTAACTTGTAACTGGTAACCTCCTCTCCCAGCGTCATGTTCTCGAGTCGATTGGGACCTCGAGATTCTTCGTTTCCAGAGAGAAGTTCTCAATGATCTTCTAGAAACGTCTCAGGAGGACCTTAGAGGTTTCTTCCAAGACACCAAATTCTTCGCCATTAGCTCAAAGCGAGCGCACACACACATGCACGCATATGCACATAACGCACACGTACACACACGTACATACACGAACACGTACGCAGACGCAGACACAGACGCACGCTGACGTACACAAACGCACACGTAAACCCAAGCACACTGTATACATGCATACACACCTGATACACATACAGTACGCTCACAGCTCGGTCTCGTTCTCCCCATAGCCCTCCTCTTTTCTCTCTCTCTCTCTCTCTCTCTCTCTCTCTCTCTCTCTCTCTCTCTCTCTCTCTCTCTCTCTCTCTCTCTCTCTCTCTCTCTCTCTCTCTCTCTCTCTCTCTCTCTCTCTCTCTCTCTCTCTCTCTCTCTCTCTCTCTCTCTCTCTCTCTCTCTCTCTCTCTCTCTCTCTCTCTCTCTCTCTCTCTCTCTCTCTCTCTCTCTCTCTCTCTCTCTCTCTCTCTCTCTCTCTCTCTCTCTCTCTCTCTCTCTCTCTCTCTCTCTCTCTCTCTCTCTCTCTCTCTCTCTCTCTCCCTGTCTCTCTCATTCTCGCTCCTTCTAGTAAGCAATCAAATGCAGAAGACATGAAGAAAACTCTGCCATTTTACTCACGTCCTGTTAATTAAAAAGGGTAATTTCCTTGCCTTACATTTTTCGATGTTATTTTTTACATAGGGCCAATATTCTGGTTACTACAATAAAGTTCTGAAATATTCAGCGATTCCACTTGATTCTATAGATATTTTTTTATAAAGCCTTCTTCATTAAACTAGAATTAATCAAGTCTTATTAAACACACTACGATAGAGGTTGTATTTTGACCTGATAACAATCTACATATGAATGGGTGAAATATTTTGTTCGTCATTTTGCGTAATTTTCTGTATATTACTTTTTTAATCTTTTGCTTATTTATTTATTTATTCATGCATTTATTTACTTATTTATTTATTATTTTATTTATCTATAAATTTACTTATTTTTTCATTCGTTCATTCATTTGTCTGTTTAGATATTTACTTTTTCATCTACCTATCTATCTACTTATTCATTTGTTTATTTGTTTTCCAGTTTGCTTATTCTTGCTGCGTTGCCTCTAACTCGAGCAGAGCGGCTGGTGTCAGGGATGACCCTTTATCCACAAGGAGCTGAGAATGGACAGGGCAATAAACGTGTTTTAAACTCGACAACCCCCTTACAAGGAGGAAAATGTCTTTCGGTACATGTTCTTTTAATTATATTTTATCTATTTTGTATACACACACACACACACACACACACACACACACACACACACACACACACACACACACATATATATATATATATATATATATATATATATATATATATATATATATGTGTATATATATATATATATTTATATAAATATATATATATATATATATATGTATGTATGTATGTATGTATATACTTACTCTTACTCTTACTCCGCTGGTCTTCGGGCCACTTGGTGATCCCTAACCGCTTTTGAAGCCTCTCGCCTTGTCTTTCTGTCCTGTGCCACCTCCTTCCCTTCTCTTGGTTCTATTCTGCACATCTGCACATCTTCTTCAACGCATCTCCTCCAGTCTTTTCTAGGTCGTCCAAGTGGTCGTCTTCCATGCACTCCACTATTGAGCAGTTTCTTTGGCCATCTATCTGCTTGCATCCTTGTGACATGCCCTGCCCATTTCAATCTTTTTAATCTTATTACATTTTTAATATGGGGTTGTTTTGTTTGTTCTCGAATTTCCCAGTTATGTCTTATTCTCCATTCTTGCCTTTGGTTGCCATACACGGGTCCTAAAATTTTCCGTAAAATCTTATTTTCAAGAACTTCAAACTTCTTCTCCATAGCTTTATATATATATATAATATATATATATATATATATATATATATATATATATATACATATATATATACATATATATATAATATATATATATATATATATATATATATATATATATGAGTAGATTTTTTCGGGCGTAAATTGATTTTATGCTAATCAAGCACTCGAAGATTTCGCACGAAATCTGCTGCATTCATCAAGCTGAGGTCTTTGACAGAGGGAGAAACTCTTGGAAGAATCTATCTCTTTACGAGTTCGAAGAATGACCAACTGGGCCTTTGACAAGCACCAAGTGCCAGGGGGAGGTGGGGAGAGGTGTGAGGGGGGGGGGGTTAAGGGGGGGAGAGGGGGGGAGATAGGGGGAGGTGAGGTGAGGTGTTAACACCGCCTCGTCTCATGTGCAACCTGCTTTGCGCTTGGGGATCAAGTGAGACTTTTTGCTCTCCGATCCAGTAAGGAGAGAGATAAAGTGTCAATGAAAAAATAGAAATAAAAAAGGGAGATGAGGAGAAGGCAGTGACGTGATTAAATGGGTGTAGAAAGAATATGAAAATATGTCAGTTTTGAGATATTTCTACGGTCACAAGGCATATGCAAACAAGAAAGATGAATAAAAGAAATTAAAATATGCAAATGGATGTAACATAAAACAGAAAGATGGTAAAAGAGGGGAAGGTAGATAGGAGTGCAAACAAATTAATACAAATAAAACATACACACACACACATACATGCACATGGACACACATACACAAGCATACACACATATATACACATACATTTACATACACTTACATACACCTACATACGTGCATATGCACACACATTGTAAGAGATAAAGGTAGACATGTAAGGTAGATTGAGGGATAGGTGGCGAGAATTTAATTCTATGTGTTGGATGTTTGGTAAATAATAGCCGCGAAGGGGTTGCATAATCTCGCTCCTCGTCTAAAGTTTATAAACAACCGCTAGGGATCTGATTTCAGTGCTGTATAATGCTGATGTAACAATATGTAAACTAATCTAGTCATGCATCGATATCGCGATTGCTCGAGTAAGCAGTATAGCTTAAGACGTTTGTAACAGTCTTTCTGATTGGAGAAAGGGTGGAGGAGGAGAAGTTTTATTGGTTCACGGGAGTAAAGTCACGCTCTTAGGGGAAGCACTTAGATGTAAGAGTAAAGATCATTGGACTGGGGAAGTCGTGACGTCGGTGCGAAGGGCATTAGTGATAAAAATTGGGGATTCCAGTGGGGAGTCCCTTGGTGTAAATTGACATGCCAAGTGTAATATTCGAGAAGAAAATAAGGAAAAATTTGCCTCCGTTTAATTCATCTACGTAAAGTAACATCACCTACTTCCTACAGATGAAAATAAGTAATGGAACTTGAGTGACTAATCTGCATAAAAACAGTGAAAAAAAGTAGAAGTGAGAAACGAAATACAGTACTATAGAAGGAAACAGTAACAACGAAAGTAAACACTATTTACTACGGAGGTGACGGAGGTAACGGTGGTGGCAGCGGTGGGATGAAATGAATGAAGAGAAAACGTTTTCAAAGAAACAGGACTGGTACATCAAACTACAGGAGTTAATGCAAGATAAGGCTACGAGTGTACGGGTGCACGCAACCACAACCACGCAGTGCACAACCACAACCACGCAGCCACGCGCATACTGACTACAACGAGCTGCTAATACGAATGAACGAGAGAAGTCTACAACGAGCTACTACTACGAGTGAACGAAAGAGGTCTACAACGAACCATTACTACGAGGAATAAGGGGACAAGCTACTACTACGAATAAACGAAAGATTACGAGAGGGGCTACGAAGATGTGATTAGTGTACGCGGAGGAAGCCTACGAGGAGGCAGTCGATTTAATTCGACTTTAAAAACACTGAAGGTATGACTACAGTTGGTATTTTGAGGCACGAGGTTTATACCTCGAATGTCAATATTCCCAATTTCACAGGTGATGAAAACACCTTAGGAGTTAATACGTTTCTCAGTTTGATCGATACTTTAATTGTCACTAATAACATAACAGATAAAAAAAAGGAAACTAGAATATTTAAAAGAAAATGTAGATCATGAGAAGGGTAGGGCTAGGCTTACAATAAATTTCCAGCAAATGTAAAATATCAACCAATATTAATATTAATATTATAAAAAGGCATACATCAAAAAAATTAAGTCAAAGTGTGATCAGGATCCTATCAGGTCTTTGGTTAGAATGATAAAGAAAGTAAAAACAAGTGAATCAGACAGAATATTTAGCAAAAGTAAACAAAGGGTCTAAGGACATGGATTCTATGTTGAAGGATTCAGATTGGATAGAAAGATCTGGTGACATAATGAAAGTTTCTCAGGTAACAAAATTAATTGCATTTACCTTGTTGACAAACAGCTTTGACGAAATAACGGCAGAAAAGCTGTATAAAGATCTTAAGGAAACAATGGATTTAGGGGAGGTAGATTATCTTCTTCAAGGTTATAGTGAATCTAAAGCAATTAGTCCATATGTGATGACAGTGGGAATGCAACAACAGAAAGAAACTAGGAACTCTAGATATGATTATAGAAATAGAGGATCTGAATATAGAGTTAGAAGCACTTCAAGGAATGCTAGAATTGAATGTTACATTTGTAATACCTGGAAGTATAAAGCACAAGAGTGTTATTATGAAACTATTTGTAGAAATTACAAATATGAGGGTCATCATGAATACCATTGTAGAAACCCACCTTTCTGTTTGTATTATCAGAGGATTGGACATAGAACACAGGAATGTAGTAAATAAAATTTTCGTATTCACCCCGAAACAAGAGGAAAAACACCAGACACACAATAAAACAACACTACAGAGCTACCCATAGAAATACACATGGGGATAAGAGTGATAGAAGGGTGAAAGAAAACCCCAACATCAAAAATAGTTGTAAACTGACTATAACAATTGAAAAGACTTCTATAGGACCTTTTATTGCTGGTAGAGTATTCAATAAACCTATTCAAATATTTATTGATACAGGATCTGTAGTTAATGTTATAACTATTAAAGTTTTAAACCAATTGAAAACAGGAGTGAAAATCTTGGAACCAATCCTTTACTCATCGCAAGGAGCAACTGGAATTCAGTAAAAAAAAAATTAGGTAAGGTTGAATTAGAAGTAATCGTAGATAAAAATTAGCATTTGCACATTCCAGTGATAGTTGTAGAAGAATCTGTTTTCCCAGGAGATTTATTGATAGGATTTGCAACTATGAGAAAAGAGAGTATGATCATATGTCCTGCTGAGTTAGGGATCTTAGTGAAATCACAGTTAATCCCATTTTTAAATCAACCAGACTTAGAGCCAGTAACAGTAATCAAAGAATCTCTAGAAATAGATAGGAAAGATAACAATTATATTCTAGATAGTGGTGCAGAGCGGTCCAGACCAACAGAAAATAAAGTCTCATATAGTAAACCCAACTCAGATGTTCAAGAAATCCCAGAAATTACTAATTCATCAACTTCAAATGAAGTTTTGCTAATTGTGGAAGGTGGCGTAATAAAGTCGACATTATTACACTCCAGAGCAATTAACAGGGTAGAAGTGCAGTTGAAAGGAGTCACTGTAGACTCTGAAATTTTAACCATCCCAGAATCAATTAGATTAAAAGGTTTGAAATTGGACTCAGGGATTTATAAGTCAAATAAGAACATGGTAGAAATATTAGTGATTAGTACTTTGAATAAAGACATAGTCTTAAGAAAAGGTACACAAATAGGATGTTTTCAAGTTTGTACAAAACCCATTAAGATTTTAAATGAGAGTACTGAGGAGGTGGAATCACCAATGTCATCAATCTGTTCAATTCAGACAGAAACAGAATTGGGAAAGAAATACAAGAATCAACCAGAACCTACAAGTTGTCGTGAGTTGGATGAAAGCTTAGTTGCTTTGCTCTTGAAGCACAGTAAAGCAATTCCTTTGACGGGGGACGCCTTAGGCAAAACAACTGTTTTAAAACATCAGATCAAATTAAAACCAGGGACTCAACCTATCTATATACCTGCCTACAGATTACCACATTCTAAACTAGCCATTGCAGATAAATGATCACTGAAATGTTATCGCAGGATATTATTGAACATAGTAAAAGTGAGTGGAACTTCCCTCTGAATCTGGTGCCAAAATCAGATGGTACCATGCGTCCAGTTATTGATTATAGGCAATTGAATAAGCATACCATACCCGACCGATTACCATTACCGATGATAGGAAAAATACTTAGAAGTTTGGGAACTGGGAATAAGTATTTCAACACTATAGATATCAAGTCTGCTTTTTGGCAAATAGAGTTGCATGAAGACTCATGAGAATTCACAGCATTTTCTACTCCAACGGGACACTATGAGTTCAAATGAATGCCAGTTGGGTTATGTTATAGTCCATTAACTTACATAAGATATGAATACAGTTCCAGATGGGTTGTTAGGAAACACTGCCAGTTTATTTCTATATGATATTTTAATAGTTTCCCAAACAGCGGCTGAGCACTTTAAAAAATTAGATTTGGTATTCTTAAAACTAGTTGAAGCAGGATTGATAGTGAAGCTTGAAAATTGTAAGTTTTTACAGAACAGTTTTATTTATTTGGTACTGTCACCCCCATCACTTTCAGTTCCTGTATCTCTCCGTAATTACTGGTTTAATTCTGTTCACTGTTTGTTTATATGGTATTATATTTTTTCATTCACTTTCCTTCACCAAATCTTCTGTAGTAAGTTAGTAATGTTTCTGGATGGGGTGACTTAAACTCCCCCAAGGACGTGACTTTTCTCCCGTGTACCATTATATTTTTTTTTCTCCTCCTTCACCCTTCTCCAATCAGAAAGACTGTTACAACGTCTTAAATCAATACCGCTTACGCAAGCAATCTCGATATCGAAGGCAGAAATGGCTTAGTTTACATATTGTCACATCAGCATTAAAATCTGTATCCTAGCGGTTGTTTATAAACTTTAGACGGTGAGCGAGATTATGTAGCTCCTTCGCTGCTTATGTTTACCAAATATCTAACTCCTAAAAATCAAATTCTCTCCACCTACCCCTCTATCTACCTCACTTATTTACCTTTATCTAACAGCATCTTACAGGGACATAAACTAGGCAGGCATGGGCTTAGTACGGTAAATTCAAAGGTTGAAGTAGTAAATAACTTTCTAATCCAAACAATGTAGAAAAAATTTGAAGTTTCTTAGAATTTACAGGATATTATAGGAAATTTATCCAAGAATATGCAGAAATAGCTAATCCATTAAGTTCTTTGTTGAGGAAAGACTCAAAGCTCATCTGGGGACCTGCACAACAGCAAGCTTTTGACAAGTTGAAAGATAAACTTACGAGTTCTCCAGATTTAATATTTCCAGACTATGATAAAGAGTTCATTCTTTGCAATGATGCGTCTGACATAGGGTTAGTTGGCATACGGATGCAAGAGAGAAATGGAACCTTGAAGCCGATAGCTTACACATCTAGACTTTGCTATAATCCAGAGAGAAACTACTCTATAACAGAAAGAGAAACCTTAGCAGTGATATATTCATTAGAAAGTTTTAGAGATATGATACTTGGATATCCGATCAGAGTGTGGACTGATCATATAGCTATTCAGAACTTATTTGAGCATAAGAACCTTAGGTGTGTACTAGCCAGGTGGTTTGTTATACTTCAATGTTATGAGGTGAGGTTTGAATATATTCCGGGTAGAAAGAATGTTGCAGCAGATGCACTATCTAGAAATATTAGCCAACCAACGACAGGGTTGATCAATTTTGTCTGTAGTATAGATGAGCTAGTAACCTTAGATGAGGAAATGATAATAATGGAACAGAGAAATGATAAGACATGGGAATCAGTAGCCCAGTATTTGATGAACCCAAGAGGAAATCCTCCAAAACTACCAAAAGGGTATAAGATAGAGGAATTTCATTTGACTAATGGACTTTTGTATAGAAAAACAGTTGTAAGTGGGAAAGATATTTCTAGAGGCCCAGTGAATCAGTTGGTAATACCACAAACTCTTGTACAAGAGGTATTGAAGTTACTTCATGATAGTGATTGTAGTTCACATCCAGGAAAAGATAAAACTTATAGACAAGCACAACTTAAATACTTTTGGCCAGGTATGAAGAAAGATATATATGATTATACAGAAAAAAATTGAAATGTGCTAAGGTAAAAGGAAATACACCAAAGCCTGCTCTTTTGTTATAATATCCCATTCCGCAGAAACCTTGGGAGAGAGTTCACATAGATTCATTGGAGTTACCTATGTCTGAAAAAGGGTATAAAAATATATTTGTTGCTTCTGATTATCTTTCATTTTACAACCCATTCCAAATAAGGAAGCTGAAACAATTGCTTCAGTAATCTATGATCAAATAATCTGTAACTTCACTACACCTAAGATATTAGTTTCAGATAATGGAATTGAATATAATAACAAAATCTTAGAAGAATTATGTAGATTATTTAAGATTCAAAAAGTCAACATTCTAGTGAATCACCCTCAGAGCAATGAAGCTGTAGAGAGGTTAAATAAGAAAATTATTACATGTCTTAGAAGTATGATAAGTCCTCATAGCATAACTTGGGATACTTGGATTCCTTGTGTTAAATGTACACTAAATAACCAAATTAACACAGCTACAGGAGAAACACCTCATTTTATTTTTTGGGGGAGGACAAAATTCTTCCATATGAAATCCTTATTGCAGAGCAGAAACCAGTGTATAATATAGATTATTATATCTCAAATAGAATACATACATTTCAAGTTATATATCAAACAGTTAGGAAACACATGCAGGAGCATACACAAGAGATGAAAAAGCAACCACACAAAATAGCATATTGAATAGAATTAAAAATAAGAGATTTAGTTATGGTCAAAGAGTTATGGTGAAAGAGTAAATGCCGTGATCTCCAAATGTTATACCTAAAACCAGGCATTCAATACTCAGAAATAGACGTACACATATGCAGACAAACATTGTACGTACACATAAACATCTTCGCTTGCCACCACGCAGTTTCTATATATAGCATTACCTTTTCAAGGCAAACAACCTGATTACGATAGCATCACATTTACATAACTTTATATTTATCAACTTTCACACATTCACATTCATACGCACACATGAGTACATATCAAAAACATTTTACATGTAGCTTAGATAAGATGACTTGAAATGTATATATATACAAATAAATTTATCTCTATAGTTGCAATAGCTAATGTATATATGACATCTGAGATGACGCTCTCAATGTACCCACACTTGGGTGAGTATATGCTTATATGCTTATATGCTATCATATAAATGTACATAGTGATATAGTGATATTACCCATACTTTTAGTAATTCTTTTGTATACAGTTTAGGTCCCCTATGTGTCTATCCTCGTATTCCATTATCAATCACATCCACCGTAGACTTCGTGCTTACATTTTTCACTTTTTTCTTCATCTCTTCGTTTGTAAGGTAAATAGATATTACTTTGGATACCTCTAGGGGTAATACTTTCTTTTGCATAAATTCATGACACGTAAGGGCAAACGTAACAAGTCTCAGCCTTCTCCTACAAAACCTTCAACTCTTCCTCTTGCTGATCTAATCCAATCCTCTGTCATGGCTTCTTTTTCAGCCTCTCAATTTTCTCCAACCAATACCCCAACAGTCTGGGGTATTGGCTAACAGTCTGGGGTATTGGCTGCATGTTCTTGTGGCAAAGTGGCATGCAGTTGATACTTTAGGGTCTATATGGAGCGCCCCTACGGACCAGAGACACACATCATTTTGGCTGTGATAGAGGAAAACTCTGTTCATAGAGAAATTATGACACTTTTATACTACGACTGTCCCTCCGTTATGCTGCCCCCAACCCCTTGTTACTGCCCTGTACAATTTCTCTGAATATTCATTTCCTTTTTCGCCTACCTTCCCTGTGGTAGGGGAAAAGAATACCGCCACCAAATAATTCCACTTGGATTGTAAGAGGCGAGAAGAAAGGGAAGGGGATTGGGACTAGGCATCCTTCTCCTTGTAGCCCCACAGGGGACATTCCTAAAAGAAAAAGCAAAGGCATAAGAGGGTCTGGGAGTTTTCGGACCAGTACCCTAAGGTTTGGGTCTTTTAATGTGCGTGGATGTGGTACAGATGAGAGTAAAAGGGAAGAGATAGGTAGTATGTTTGTGAGAAGAAAAATGGATGTCTTGGCTTTGAGTGAAACTAGGCTGAAAGGGAAGGGCGAGTGTAAGTTTGGGAGTGTAAGTGGGAGGTTATCAGGAGTTAAGAGGGAGCGAGGGAGGGAAGGGGTGGCTATACTAGTAAGTGAAGAGATAGGTAAACGTGTGGTGGAGTGGAAGGAGGTTTCCTCAAGGATAATGTGGATGAAGGTGAAACTGGGAAAGGAGATGTGGGTTTTTGTAAGTGCATATGAGCCTGGCAGTGAGAAGAATGTAGAAGAAAGGGAGGTTTTTGGATAGATTTAAATGAGTGCATAGAGGATTTAGGGGAAAATATCAATGTAATAGTACTGGGAGACCTTAATGCTAGGGTAGGAAATTATCTAATTGATGGAGTGGTTGGGAAATGTGGAGTTCCAGGATAGAATCGTAGTGGAGAGTTGATGGTGGAAATAGAAAGAGAGTTGTTGATAGCAGATACAGTGTTTCGGAAGAAAGTCAAGCATAAGTACACATGGGAGAGGGTGGTGGGGGGAAAGGTTGTAGATAGAGCGTTAATGGACTATGTAGTGGTAAATAGGATTATGATAGGAAGAGTTAAGGATGTGCATGTGCTAAGGGGAGAGGGTGGGGGAATATCAGATCATTTTTTGGTGGAAGGTAAGTTGAGAGTGGAGGATAGATGGAGGAAGAGGAAAGGGACAAAAGGTAGGGAGGTGCTTAGAATGAACTCTTTAAATGAAAAGGAAAAGGAGAAGGAGTACAAGAAGAAGCTGAAGGAGGAGTGGGAGGGAGTGAAGGATAGAGTAGCGCTAGGTGTGGAGGAGGAATGGGGATGGTTCAAGGAGGGAGTCACAAAGTGTGCAAAGATGGTGTGTAGAACAAGAAGGAGAGGAGGAAATAGGAGAAAGGGTAGTGAATGGTGGGATGAGGAAACAAAGAAGGTTATAGAAGAGAAGAAGCGAGCTTTCACAGATTGGTTACAAAATAGGACGAGGGAGTCACATGAGAGGCACAAAGAAAAGAAAAGAGAAGTAAAGCAAAAGGTAAAAGAGGCAAAGAGGAGAGCATATGTGAAATGGGGTAGGAGTATGACAGAAAATTTTGAAAGTAATAAAAAGATCTTTTGGAAAGAAATTAAGAGAGGAAGAGGAGGCGAATCAAGTAGAGAAGAAAAGGTAAAAGGTACAGATGGAGAGATGATAATGGAAGAGAAGGCAGTGAGAGGAAGGTGGGCAGAATATTTTAGGGAGTTGCTAAATGTGAAGGAGGATAGGGAGGGAAAGATAGCTGCAGTGGGAAATGCTAAGAAAATGAGGGTGATGAGTGAGGAAAATGGAGGAGAAATAAGGAAGGATGAAGTGAAGGCAGTTGTTAAGATGATGAAAGCAGGTAAGGCACCTGGTCTGGATGGATGCCATGCAGAATGTCTAAAAAAAGGAGGTACAGTGATGGTGGACTGGCTGGTGAGGTTATTCAATGTTTGCTGGAGAGAGAGTAGAGTGCCGAAGGACTGGAGGAGTGCCTGTATAGTTCCATTTTACAAGGGAAAAGGGGACAAGTGTGAGTGTAGTAGTTTCAGAGGGATTAGCTTGTTAAGTGTAGTTGGGAAAGCTTATGGGAGGATCTTGGTTGAGAGGATTAGGAGAGGAACAGAGGGAGTAATTGGTGAGGAACAGTGTGGATTTAGGACAGGTAGAGGTTGTGTAGATCAGATTTTTTGTGGTAAGACAAATATGTGATGGGGGAAATGTTAATTTTGATAGGAGAAATGTTAATGAGGCATTGAACGTCAATGAAGGACCAAATGATAATATAGAGCAAGGTATAAATGAAAAACAAAATGATAATGTAAGATATGATATTGAAATTCAAAATGTGTCAAAAAGAAATAAACACGAGTTTCTTAAAACCATGTACTTTAATGCTCGTAGTATTAGAAACAAATTTCAAGAAATACAGGCGTATGTCAAAAGCGAAAATCTCGATATGATAGGAATAACTGAGACATGGTTAAATGGTACAGAGTTCGAAGCTGAATTTAATATTGCGGGATTTAAACACTTTCATCAGGATAGAAACCACAAAAAAGGTGGGGGTGTTCTATTGTACGTTAAAAACAATGTTTATGCTTGTGTTTTAGAGAAAGTGAAACAGGATGCATATGATAGTTTGTGGGTTGAGTTAACCCAAACAAATGGACAAAAAATTAATATAGGTGTAATATATAGGCCAAAGACATTATCATTAGCAGACGACAAACTGTTATTTCAAGAACTGTCTAGTTTCTGCAACCGGGATTTATTGATAATGGGTGATTTCAATTTTACTGACATTGATTGGATGACCCTTGAACATGGCCATATAGGTAGTCGCTTGTTTGATTTTCTTGGTGACAATTACTTAATTCAGCATGTAAAAGAGCCCACAAGATATGGAAACTTACTCGATCTTTTGATCACTAGCCGCGAAAGCATGGTAACTGATGTAGAAGTCGGTGAATCTGTTGCAAATAGCGATCACAACCTAGTTAGATTCAAACTCCTAAACAATTTTAGAATAGATACTTGTGTTTCTAAAATACCCGATTTCAGTAAAGCTCAGTTCATATCCTACGTCAGGAGCTTCAGCTTACAGATTGGGAGGCAAAATTAAACGAAAGACCTGTAGATCAGATGTGGGAAATATTTCAAAATACGCTCACTAAGATGATTCAAACTTACATTCCTTTTAAGGACAGACGTCCCCCAAATCAGGCTCGCCCAAAGTGGCTCGACAAAGAAACTGAAAAAAGTATTGCTAAAAAGAGACAGGCTTATAAGAAATATAAGTGCTCGGGTGTATCTAATGACTATGAAAGTTATGTATCAATACAGAGAGATTTAAAAAAGACAATAAGAAAAAGAAAACGACAATACGAAATGAACATCGCTGAGAAATCCAAAGAGAATCCCAAAGAATTCTATAGTTACATTAGAGATAAAAAGGTTGTTCGGAATCACATTGGTCCACTATTATCTGCTGACGGTCAACTTGAATATTCAAATGAAGGAATGTGTAATATCTTAAACAATTATTTTAGCTCGGTATTCGTAAACGAAACACCTCAAGGTGAATTCCAAACTGAAACCTGTGAAAAGTCTAGGGTAAACTTACTCACTACGGTAAATATAACAAAAGAAAAAATTAAAAGGTGTATAGATAAACTCAAAGTTAATAAAACACCAGGGCCTGACGGTTGGCATCCAAGAATCTTAAAGGAAATGAAAAATGAGATTGTTGTTCCATTAGAAATTATTTTCAAGAAATCCATCATATCCGGAGATGTCCCAAGAGAATGGAAGCTAGCTAACGTTACTCCCATATTCAAAAAAGGTGACAAAAAGAAACCAAATAACTATAGGCCTATAATTTTGACTTCAATCGTAGGAAAAATAATGGAAACTATCATCAGAGATGCTATCGAACATCATTTAGAAAGTAACCGTTTGATAAATGATAGCCAGCATGGTTTCAGACGGAAACGTTCTTGCGTGACTAACTTACTCGAATTCTACAACACAGTTATCTCGAATTATGACAAAAGAAACAATATAGATTTAGTATATCTAGACTTTGCAAAAGCTTTTGATACCGTCCCACACGAAAGACTACTTACTAAATTAGCTTTGCATGGAATAAGTGGTAGCCTATTAGGTTGGACTAGTAATTGGTTGAATGATCGAAAACAGAGAGTTGTTTTAAATGGACAAACTTCTGGATGGAAAAGTGTTGCAAGTGGAGTTCCTCAGGGTTCCGTTCTTGGGCCACTTCTATTCATAGTATATATAAATTATATAGACCATGGACTAAAATCTACTGTTTCCAAATTTACTGATGATACAAAACTGTGCGGAGTGGCAAATGATCACTCAAACCAATTAGATATTCAAGAAGATTTGGATAAATTACAGCAATGGTCTGAAAAGTGGCTAATGAGATTTAACACAAGTAAATGCAAGGTAATGCACATAGGTAAAAATAACAGTAAGTACGATTACAAGTTATTTGGAAATTCGTTAACAAAAGTGGATAGTGAAAAAGATCTCGGCGTAATTATCAGTAACGACCTCAAATCATCCAAGCAGTGTATTTCAGCCTCTGAGAAAGCAAATAAGATTCTAGGACTGATTGCGCGATCTTTTTATTTCAAAAGTCCATCACTCATTAACAAGCTATATAAATCGTTAGTTCGTCCACATTTGGAATATGCTGTTTCCGTATGGTCACCGAATCTCATTAAAGACATTGACAGATTGGAAAGAGTACAACGGCGAGCCACAAAACTGATTCCAAATATCAAAAATAAATCATACGAAAATCGACTAAAACATATGAATCTGTTTTCCCTAAAAAAGCGTAGACTCAGAGGTGACTTGATACAGGTCTTTAAAATTCTAAAGGGAATTGACAACATCAAAAGTGACCAAATTTTTACACTGAATGAGAATCAGACAAGAAACAATGGTCTCAAACTGTCCGGAAATAGATTCAATTTGGAAGTAGGTAGAAACAACTTTGCCAACCGTGTTGTTAATGAATGGAATAAACTTCCTGCACAGGTAGTGCAATGTAGTTCAGTTCAAAGCTTTAAGAATCATTTAGATAAATACCTAAGTAAGATGCTGTAATGATTATAATTTATGTTATATTATTTGTTTTTGTTTTGTTATCATTTGTCTGTCTGATTTTTATTTATTATTAGTTATATGTAAATTTATTATTATTTACTATTTACCTGTTTGTTTATTATTTAACTATACCTATGCATTTATTTATGTATTTTATTTGTTATTTACATTATCATAGTTTTTATTTATTATTTTATTATTAATATGACTTTTTTTTTCGCATCCGACCTAGATATGGATCAAAAGGTCTCCTGTCGGCATGCTCCGCCTTTGTAATCCTTTGTAAAGCTATAGAAAAGGTAAGGATGTTTTTTGGGCTTTTATGGACCTGGAAAAGGCTTACGATAGGGTAGACAGAAAGGCACTGTCGGAGGTTTTGAGGATATACGGGATAGGAGGAAAGCTTCTAGGAGCTGTCAAGAGTTTTTATGAGAGTAGTAGAGCTTGTGTCAGGATTAGAAATGGAGAGAGTGAGTGATTCGAGGTAAAGGTGGGACTTCGTCAAGGATGCGTTATGTCGCCCTGGCTGTTCAATCTTTACATGGATGGGGTAGTGCGAGAGGTAACCGCAAGGGTAGTGGGTCAGGGATTGGAGATGGTTAAAGAAAATGGAGAAAAGTGGGAGATGAGCTAGCTGTTGTTTGCGGACGACACTGCGCTTGTGGCAGGATCGGAGGAGGGATTGAGGAAGTTAGTGACAGAGTTTGGGAGAGTGTGTGATAGAAGAAAGCTGAAGATAAATGTGGGTAAAAGTAAGATGATGAGATGTACAAGGGGTGAAAGTGGCAGTAGTCTGGAAGTGAGCATTAAGGGAGAGCGACTGGAGGAAGTGGATAGTTTTAGATACTTGGGTGCAAATGTGGCAGGAAAAGGTGGAGTGGAGGTGGAGGTAGAATGTAGATTGAGAGAAGTGAGTAAATGCCTTGGTGGATTAAAAAGTGTAATGAGGAATAGACATTTGGGAATGGATGCTATGAGGAGACTATATGAAGGAGTGATTGTGCCAACATGGAACATGAGAGAGGAAGAGAGAAGGAGTTTGAATGTGTTTGAGATGAGGTGTCTGAGAAGTATGATGGGGGTTACTAGGCTAGATAGAGTGAGAAATGAGGAGGTGAGGAGGAGAAAGGGGGTTGGGAGATAGGGTTGATGAAAGAGTATTAGGATGGTTTGGACACATGGAAAGAATGAGTGAAGAAAGACTAGTAAAAGAGGTATGGAAGGCAGATGTGGAAGGAGTGAACATGAAGGGACGTCCTAGGGTGAGGTGGATGGATGGGGTGAAGGGGGTTTTGTGGAAGAGGGGAAGAGGGGAATGTCTGTTGAGGAAGGACGGGAGAGGACAGAAGATAGGGGTGAACGGAGAATGGTTGTATATGGATGATGTTGTGATGCATGAGGTGGAATGGGCGGGGGGATGGGGGGTGAGGTAGTATGTGTGAGCAAATTTTGACGCAGCCCGAAGGGATTTCTCCCCGTCTTCTCCTTTATGCATGGGGTGATGGAGAGGGGGGTCGCCGATTTAATGAAGCGGCCTTGCTGTGGATGTGCTGTGTCTTGCGACACTGCCTCTGACCCAGGGCAGTGGACAAGGTGCAGGGATGACCCGTCATCCAGGAGGTGCTAAGATGAGAGGAAGGGTGGAGGGGTGTGGAGTGTATTCAGGGATGGAATGGGTGGGAATGATTTTATGCCTTTTCATTTTTGGCTACCTCCCTTGTAAGGGGGAAAAAGCCTTGGTATATGTATGTATGTATGTATGTATGTATGAATGCAGTTGTGACGCCAGTGACCGATACTTCATCATTACTTTTTTCCAACGGACCTCAACAACACATGCCGGAGATATCCTTCAATCGAATATCTTCGATGAAACCCTCCTTTCATAGATCAGTTCAAGAAATCTTTTGGCATACTTGATCAAATAGGTTCATTATCCCCATTGTATAACTTAGCCAAATATTTTAACAAAGGTCCTCACTTCACTAAGGAAAAATCCCTTAAACAAGCCTCTAGCCTTAAAAGTGAACTTAGACGTGCCTTAAAGACGTCTGCCTGGGTTTCCAGTGACACTATGACTTTAGACAATGTAGTCTCCCTTTTCTCCCTTATTTCATATTTTGCATTCCTCTTCCACTGACTCGCTTGAGAAAGCATCTGCACTTAAGTTTCCTCCAAAAATAATATTGACAGAATTTTCGAGAAAATTCAATGATTCCGAGAAAGCACGGTCTCAGATTGCTGGCCAGTCAGTTCCGTTTACAACGCCACAACTTTACCCTGTTGTTCGAGTTACACCACTTCACACGAGAACACGCACTCCTCGTTCATGTTACACGTCTCGCTCACCTCCGCGTTCACCTCCCAGAATACGCATTGTTTGTAATTTCTGTTCACAATCTGGCCACCTTGCCACAAGGCGTTGGAAACGTCTATCCTCTCCTCCAGATTAGTACTGTAACTACCACAGTGATTGTTTTCATTCCACAGACTAGTGCCGTGTCCTGCGGTACCAACGTTCCCATTCACGACCTCCCTCCCCCACCTTACCTCACACCCACCTTAACAGTTCTATTGAGTGCCCTCAGAAATATATGGACTCAACCATCGTTGCCTACATCCGAAGAGCACTCATCCATTGTAGACCATGGAAACAAGTACAAAATGAAATCGAGCGCTCCACCCAAGTACTAATTAATAATGGTTTCAGTAAGAAAGATATTAACCACCAGACCAAGAAAATAATGGACGGTTGGTACAAAGATGATAACCATAATCAAAATAAAGCAAAAATTAAGATCTATTATAAATCTACTTTTTCATCAGCCCATAAAGGTGAACGTATAATAAAACAGATTATAAAGAGGAACATTAAACCAGTCAAACTAGGGAAAGTACTTAAATTGGTGATTTATTATAAGACAAGGAAGACCAGCCACCTCCTTCTTAAAAACAGCCCCCACCAAGAGAGAAAGGAACTTCAGAAATCACATGTCACCTATTGGTTTACATGTGCACGAAGGAACTATGAAACCCTCCCCTCCACCTATAATAGCAATGAGGTTATTTCGTCGCTTTTCATACCACCTGACATCAGGAGCCCCTAAAAAAAATTTAAGAGAAGTCCATGGCATAGCACTAACAAGAAACACCCTAGAAGAAAACACTGAATTTTTTGGAAATATGTACAGATGATAGACGCCTCCCAATCTTATTAGCATTATGCATTAAAGAGTTGAGCGGCGAACTATTTCTGACAGGTACATTCCGACGAGAACACCACCAGCCGTCGGCACAAAGTACGGAAGTGCTCAGTCCAAATGAGCCCAAGGGAATCATACCACGGCAAACTCAATGGTATGTTCAGACTTCACCTTGTGAAAAAAACTCTCATATCTTGTCCCTACCACTCGTTCCAGACTGGCCGCTTCCAACAAGGGCGACTAGTAGCGGAACCAACATTGGTGACAGGTTCTGGAGCCGCAGCGTCTACGTCGTGGGACCATCCTCCAACCCCAAGAGTTGGGGGCCAAACAGCGACAACCAGCCCTGGCCACCGGCTCTACGGGACTGCTCGGACAAACAGTCTAGGGAACGATAACAACAACAACATTGGTGACACTACAAAGGAGATGGTCGACCGCCGAGGAATGAGGTAATCTTTGGCCGAGATATATAAGGTATTGCTATTTCTGTCATTCCGTGTACTCTGAAGAAGTCCTGGTGAGGACGAAACGTCAATAATAGATATTCAGCAGTTCCCTGTGTTTACAATAAAATCCTACCACTTACAGTATTTGTCTTACATACATCAACACACACACACATACACACACACACACACACACACACACACACAAAAAAAAAAAAAAAAAAAAAAAAAAAAAGTGTAGTATAATGGAATTTGGAAAAAGCAAAAACAGAATAACAGGAGCATATAAATTGGGAGAAGAAGGAATAAAAAAAGTAGAAAATGAGAAGGACCTGGGAGTCATTGTTATGAATAATATGTCACCTGAGAAACATATAAATAAGATTTTTGGAGAAACTTATAATTTAATAAGAACAATCAAAGTTGCATTTACATACCTGGATGAAGAAATGGTGAAGAAAATCCTAATCACCCTGATAAGACCAAGATTGGAATATGCAGCAACGATATGGTCACCAAGTACAAAAAAATTTATAAAAAAAAATTGAAAGAATACAAAGAGCAATTACAAAATTGGCACCAACACTCTCAAAACTATCATATGAAGAGAGACTAGAAAAACTTGAACTACAGACACTAGAGCAAAGAAGAGAGAGAGGAGATTTGATAGCTATTTACAGAATCATGAAAGGCATAGAAATTACTGACAGAGAGAATCTGATAAAATGGGATGACAGAAATACTAGAGGACACGGAAAAAAAAAAAAGACAGCTATAGAAGAGATTTGAAAAAGAACAGCTTTCCTCACAGAGTAATAGACAGTTGGAACAAGTTAGATGAGAAAGTGGTGTGCAAAAACAATACATGAATTAAAAAATAGTTTAGATAAAATGAGATATGAAGACGGGAACCCACGAGCATAGCTCCCCTTCCCGTAAAATACAACTAGGTAAATACAACTAGGTAAATACACACACACACACACACACAGTGGCGCAGTTGGTAGAGCACACACACACATACACACACACACACACATATACATATATATATGTATATATATATATATATATAAATGTATATGTATATATATATATAAGCATATATGTGTGTATGTATGCATATATGTATGTATGTATGTACGTATGTATGTATGTGTGTATGTATGTATGTACGCATGTATGTATGTATGTATGTATGTATGTATGTGTGAGTATGCATGTGTGTGTGTCTACGTATGTATGTGTGTATGTATGTATGTATTTATGTATGTATGTATGGATGGATGTACAGAGTGCAGAAAGATTATCTGACACATTTGTAGGTTCAATAAAAGCCAGATAGAGGTAAGAATTTTTTTTATGCACATATAATGCCTTTTTTTCAGTTGCCAACATGAATTGGATGGTCGAACATCGCACTTTCATTGTGGAAACTTTTATCAAGAACAACGAATCCATAACTGCAACGCGAAATGCGTTCCGTGTGCACTTCAGGTTTGGTGGGAATGATCTAATACCTATTCGAGCTACAATTTTAATGTCGGTTACCAACTTCAGCGCTAGAGGATCAACATCGAAACGCAAATCGACCGGCCGACCTTGTACCGCCAGAACTCTGGAAATTGCGGCAAAGGTATGACAGTAACGGCACTCACTTGACTGATTTAATTTTCAAAACCAGATGAAACAAAATGGCATCATATGTACTTTTAGCAAATAAAAATACTTTTTTGTTCACTAATCTATTTGGGCTTTACAAATATGTACCTACAAATAATAATACCTACAAATAATACAAATAATACCTACAAATATGTCAGATAATTTTGCCGCACCCTGTATGTATGCATGCATGGGTGGATGGATGGCTGTGTATGTCTATGTATATATGTGTGTACGTACATATACATATATATATATATATATATATATATATATATATATATATATATATATATATATATATATATATATATATATATATATATATCGTAAACGGCACAGACTCATGTGTGTTAAATCAAAAGATGCAAGACAGTTGCTTGGCCGAGGGATGAGAAGGGGACCAAAAGTGGACGAAAAATGGACCAAAACCCGGGAGCTAACCAAGTTCTTAGTCTTAAGTCTTCCACTTAATGACCCGGATTAGTGGACTTGCCCCCCCCCTCCTCTCCCCCGCTTCCCCTCAAAAAAGAGGGAGGGCAAGAGGGGGACGAGGAAGTAGAAGAGGAGGAGGAGGTGGAGAAATTGGAGGAAAAGAAAAGATGAAGAGGAGAAAGGATTAAGAGGAGAAGGAGTTACATAGACAAATGAATAGCAGCAGACCGATTGGTCCTTACATGGAGGAAGAAAAGATGGAAGAGGAGAGAGGAAAAGAGGAGAAGGAAGAGTAGGAGATGAAGGAAAAGGAGGAGTATTAGCAAGAAGAAGAAGAGGAAAAAAAGACGGAGGAGGAGTAGAAGAAAAAAAGACACACGTTCTAACGGCCGAAGACGACAAATAATAACACTAACAAAACGAAAAAAAAAAAATCACTGGTCACGTCCGAATTCTTCTCAGCATTTCAGAAACTGAAATTAGAATTTTCATCACGTTTCTTTTTGTGTACCTTTGCTCTTCATTATCAAACGCAGTCCTTGGGGCGAGCGGAAATTAATTAACAGCTAAGCTTGTTCAGTCAAGGAATAATTACTTCAGGGAGGTGGAAAAGGGGGAGTGATATATTACATTAATACTGAATTACATGAGCAATGTCTCTTGATTATGTAACACCAGCAAGATTCAAATATATGTATTGTTATAATTCGAAGTGTTTCAGTACGTGTTTTGGTGGTAATTTTGATAGCATTATTTTTCTATGATATCATTTTGGCTTCTGACATGCATATACACACACATACGAATACATACATATGCATATATGTATACATATACATATATATATATATATGTATATATATATATATATATATATATATATATATATATATATATATATATATATATATATATATATATATATGCTCTGGTGATGTAACAGAAAAAGCACTGGTCTGGCATTTGCTTAGTTGTGGGTTCGAATCCCACACTTCTCCCCAATTCTCAGCAGTAATTGTTCCCTAAACCAAGAGTCCAACCGCATAGGACACAGATGATGGCTTCGGCCGCAGCCACACGCCTCCTGGTGTGGACTTCTCAGCTATATGTACACAAATACATACACATATATAAGTATATATGCACATGTATGTATATACAAACATATACATCATTTGTACATAAATATATACATATAGATAAACATATAAACGTATGCATGCATATATATGTATACATATATATATATATACATATATATATATATATATATATATATATATATATATGTGTGTGTATGTATATGTTTTCCCCAACGAAATTTAGAAAACGGGAATATAATTGTCCTGCAATGTACTTGAATTACAATCGACTGAAAACAAAGCAAAAACAAACAAAAAAGAACAAGAACAAGAACAAGAAAAAGTTATCATTTACATTACAGACAAGTGTTTGCCGCATTGTTGCTCTCTGCTCGAGTCCCGAAACTCAAATATATTTCCCAATAATCGTTGTTAACCCAAGTTACTCCGCATACAATTACCAGGCGAGAAGCGGCGCCCGGGGCTCCTAATGAAAACAAAAATAAAATAAATTCCCGATGGCGATGATATTGTTCTTTTTAGCGTTTGAGTGTGTGTGTGTGTGTGTGTGTGTGTGTGTGTGTGTGTGTGTGTGTGTGTGTGTGTGTGTGTGTGTGTGTGTGTGTGTGTGTGTGTGTGTGTGTGTGTGTGTGTGTGTGTGTGTGTGTGTGTGTGTGTGTGTGTGTGTGTGTGTGTGTGTGTGTGTGTGTGTGTGTGTGTGTGTGTGTGTGTGTGTGTGTGTGTGCGTGCATGCGCGCACACCCAAGTGCATTTGTATATGTGTGTATGTGTGTGTGGGGGGGGGTTATGTATGTATATGTACGTGGGTGTGTGTGCGTGTCTATGTGTTTATGCATGATTATGTGTTTTTCTGTATACATGTATACGCATTAGTGTCCGTCTCTATACCTCTTTATTTATGTGCCATTGTGTGCATCCATACGTAAGTGTATTACATGTCTCTGTGTGTACATTTGTATGTGCGTTTATGTACAGATATATACGTACGTGTGTGCGTGTCTATGTGTGTCTATACATAAATGCGTTTGTGTATGAATGCCTGTGTGTGTGTGTGTGTGTGTGTGTGTGTGTGTGTGTGTGTGTGTGTGTGTGTGTGTGTGTGTGTGTGTGTGTGTGTGTGTGTGTGTGTGTGTGTGTGTGTGTGTGTGTGTGTGTGTGTGTGTGTGTGTGTGTGTGTGTGTGTGTGTGTGTGTGTGTGTGTGTGTGTGTCTGTGTATTTGTGTGTTTTTGTGTGTGTCTGTGTATTTGTGTGTTTTTGTGTGTGTATGTGCGTGTCCAGGCCACACAAATCTTCTCTCTGTTCAAACCCTTAGGACCAGACTCCTATAGACCCACCGACCCCAACCAGTTCAGTAAGACCAGACTCCCAGAGCCAAAGGACAGTCCAGTCCAGTGATGGGATGGTTGAAATGCGAAGATACTCCAGAGGGAGCGGCGGATGGGCAAAGGGGAGGGACGTTTATGAAGAAGCAGACGGTGTCCAAACCCACGGTCCTCCTCAGACCACTTGGAAGAGCGCCAGGAGTTTAGTCCGGGTTCTTGAAAGGAAAAACCGGACAAAGACGTTTCCCCCCAGATAAGCCTACGCTGGAACTTCAACGCCCAGTCACCGGAACATTGCGGCATATTTTGTCAGATCCCTGGCTCCGGAGGAGTTCTGTACGTTCAAGCTTGCTGGCACCAATAACACAGACAGAAATTATCACCTCATAAGCTTCCCTGTGAACATCTTCCTTATTGTATCCTAAGTTTTGCATTAAGCTAAGTGTATTCCCTTCTGTGTGTGTGTGTGTGTGTGTGTGTGTGTGTGTGTGTGTGTGTGTGTGTGTGTGTGTGTGTGTGTGTGTGTGTGTGTGTGTGTGTGTGTGTGTGTGTGTGTGTGTGTGTGTGTGTGTGTGTGTGTGTGTGTGTGTGTGTGTGTGTGTGTGTGTGTGTGTGTGTGTGTGTGTGTGTGTGTGTGTGTGTGTGTGTGTGTGTGTGTGTGTGTGTGTGTGTGTGTGTGTGCTTATATATGAATACATACACATATATACATATATAGATATACATGATACATATATCTTTAAAGAGGAAATAATTTATGGTTTGTTGTTGGTACTTAATGCAAATACACATGCCTCGACAAGGATAGAAGAGCTGGTAAACTACAATCCATAACAACAATTAACGAACGCGCAACACACACACACAAACACACAAACACACACACATACACACACACACTAAATGGCAAACATACATCAAACTGAGAAATAAATACGTAGACATACACAGAGAGGAAAAAGAAACTATGAAAAAGATATAATAGCAAAATGCAAAGATCAACCTAAACTATTTTACAGATATGTAAACGATAAACTAAAAGACAAACATGAAATAGTGAAACTGCGTGAAGGAAATAAAGAATACACAGATGTAGAAATGGCTGAAGTAAAGACCAGACACTTTAGGTCTGTATTTACAGTTAAAAGCTCACAAATGTGTGATGATGGTCACCAAGAAGGATCCCCTAAAATGAAAGAAATAACGGTGACACTGAAAGAAATAAGGGGCCAAATAAAGAAACTCGATGTCAGAAAGTCACATGGGACAGACGGAATAGCAAACTGGATATCAAGAGAATGCATACATGAACTCACAGATAAAATACACTCAAAGAAGGAAAAATACCACAAGACAGGAAAAATGCTAATATTGTACCAGTATATAAAGGAGGAAATAAAGAAAATCCAACAAGTTATAGACCAGTATTCCTTACAAGCACAATTGCAAAAATATTCGAAAGAGTTATCAAAAATAAATGGACTAAACACTTGGGAGAGAACAAAATACTAAACCCAAACCAATTTGGATTTAGAAGTGGAAGATCATGTACTACAAACTTAATATGCTTTTACTCAAGATTGATAGATATAATACAAGAAAAAGATGGCTGGGCAGACTGTGCCTTCCTGGACCTACAAAAGGATTTAGATAAAGTACCACACAAAAAGCTACTAAGAAAAATTGAGACAATAGGTGGAATACAGGGAAAATTATTGGAATGGATGAAAGACTTCTTGAAAGGAAGAAAAATGAGAGTGGTACTAAGAGAAAATAACTCAATTTGGGTAAACATGTCAAGTGGAGTCCCCCAAAGCTCCGTGTTGACTCCGATAATGTTTGCTGTTTATATAAACGACATGGATGAAGGAATCGAATGTTATGTAAACTTCTTTGCAGATGATACGAAACTATTGAAGAGAGTGAGTAAAGAAGAAGATTGCAAAT